>NW_006263346.1:842014-851158 GCF_000469605.1 Apis dorsata
GTTTAAATTCATGCATGTACTTAGGAACTATTATTACAAATAATAACACTATAGTATTTTGTATCATATTTTATATTTAATTTTATAAATAAAAAATAATAAAATGTTTTTAATATTTTAAAATTATTAAAATAAATAAAATATTTTTACAATTATTACTATTAATTTTTTCCAATTTTTTAAAAATATTCTTATCTAAAATTAACTATTGTTAATTATTATTTGTTTTAATTATATATGTATATAATTCAATAATTATATATTATTATATAAATTACATTACAATATGTATATTATAATGTACAATAAATATACATATATATTTCCTCTTAGATTCAAACTTTTTAAACTTTCTAAATTAGGCCATATAGATATGAGAATTTCATACAACTTATGTATAATCAATTACGTCTGATTTAGGATATACTAAAAATTGTTGAGACGTAATTCATAAACAGCAAGTTTATTAAACATTTTGTAAGTATACAAAACACTTACATATAGTATAATTTTTGTGAAAAAGCAGAATATGGACATAAAGAATTTATATATATAACAAAATAAGTCTAATATTGAAAGAATGATATTTTTAGAACTGAGTTTTAGACATTATGATTTATTTTATTTGTATTTATTAATCCCAACTTTTTACACGCAATTCAGGATCTAAAATACTCCAATTTGGTGAATGCTTTTCATTAGATAACCAATTAAAGTCATCAACACAATTCCAGTTATTTATTTTTGGATCAAGTCCAGCTAAATTAAAGTGATTTGCTTGATCTTCATAAGACCAATTATAAGGTGCTACACGTATTTTTGTACAATCTTCTATAATTGACCTACTTGTAACATGTATATAAATAGTACAATCTGTTGAAGAATGTAGTCGAAGTTGTTGACATGCAAAAGCAAATACACATTCATTACAATCATGTGCAAATACAGATGATGTTACAGGTCCAACTAATACAGTACACTGTTTTAAGTTTACCATGTGTAAAGTACTAGGTGTGCCATAAATTCGTATTGTACATCGAATTAAATCAGAAAGTAAAATATCATTTTTATTCACATTTTCAGCATCCAAAACTAATTGTTCATTAACTTTTCCCAATAGCATACATGCACTATCTCCATATTTACTTGATAATTTATGATTCTGCTTTGCAGAACCATTTACAATTCCTTCTGAAATTTTTAAATCTTTTAAACCATCTGTCATATCATGTGTCTTGTCAGATGTTTTTTTCACAACTCTTCGATTTTTGAAACCAAATTTCTTCTTAGGTAATAATTTTATTTCTAAATCAGAAGCTTCATTTTCTAATAATTGTAAGTTTTCTTGTGCTCTTCTAATATCATAAACTTTTAAAAACATTTTTGATTGAGATAAATAATTTTTAAGCATTTGAATTTCTTTATTTATTTTATCAAATATTCCAGGAAGAGCTGATATAGGAGCATTAGATGCATCATCTAACATATCTTTAATTTGTTTACATGATGAATAAAATGTATCTTTAAAATAACTGCTTTGTTCAGATTCAACAGCTAAAGATTGCCTTTCTTCTCTTCGTCTTTCAATAACATTTTTTCTTTCACGATCTCTTTTAGTAATACGATCTGGTAAACTACCTTCTATTAGAGGAGGAGAATCCATATTGCACTTTTAATATTGTTTTTTCTTTTTTAAATTATATTTTGTATAACATTCAACTTTGAATATTTATTATTTTCAATAAAAAATTTATCTTCATTAATAGGTTATTTTAGTAAATTTAAAATATTTATACATAAAAACTGAAAAATGTAAAAAAAAATTCACAATTAATTTATATTAATAAACATACAATTATCATACAAAACAGTATTTAACATATCAAGTTAATAGAATATAAATATAAATAAAAATTATTTATATAATTTATATAAATAAATATATTAAAATTATATAAATAATTTTAATATATTTTATTAAATAATTTATCAAAATAATATATAACTTTTTAAAAAATATAAAAATAATAAATTTAAAAATAATTTTATAAAATGTTAAGCATGAATAAATATAAAATTAAGCATGAACAAACCTGTCAAATATATTCTATATATGATATTTATATCAAAGTATACAAATACCTGTCTTTAAGAATCAATCTGTGAAGAATATGTTAAACCATCACTACCTATTAAAATTGATGAAAGTTTTACAAACTTCATAAAATTTAACTTTCATTTTGTTGCCACAGTGTGAGATCTGTTAATTTGGTGCTTTCGTTATATACTTTTTCTTCCAGTTTGTAATAACCTTCTAGTAGCATTGGAAATTTTTTATGAACATAATATCTGCAATCTAATATTTATGATATTCATTTCAATAATTTTCTAAAGTTATTTATAAAAATTTAATCAATTGTAAATTGTTGTATAATATAATACATTATTTTATAATAATATGAATAAAGTTTCAATAAAATACACAAAAATTATATTATGATCATTCATAATGTTTTTCGTATGTCTTTTTTACATGTTTTCTTATGTTTTTTATAATAGTTATTATTGTTACAATATCTAATTGTATTTCAAGTGTAAATAACCTATAGTGTGAAAATATTATGTCAAAATATATAGCTTATTTACCGGTAACATATAACTTACCTTGAGATGTATGTAAAAAATGCCAAATTATTGAAGATCCAAAGAAACATACAGTTTCAACACAAATAATTATTTTTATTAAATTTTTCTTCTTTGGATACTTGTGAAGCATACTAGCTAACTATACGATTTCCTAAAATGGAAATTATCAATACGGCAAAGAACGATGTATTTCTCGAGGTATCGAGGGATAGTTATTTCGATAGGAACAACTAAAGCAATCTTACATGTTTTACCCTCGTTATGCAACACTCGAAAGAACAATTATTTTGTTCGATATATTTTTTCGATATAAATAGCGGAAAATTTAAAGATACATAAATACTTATTATATTAATAATATATAGATGATAGTAAAATAAATGTTAGAATAATTATTTATAAGAAAATTATTTTTTATAATAACTATGTCTTTTATTATGCGATAGGTATAAAGCTATATGCCAATTTTATATTGATATATTAAAGAATTTTATTATAATCAAATATACAGCAAGAGACATATAAGATCGCAATCTAAAATATCTCCATTATTTTTAGTGGCATGAAAAATATTTAAAGGAGGAATTTAATTTAAAGAGACAAATAATACAATAATAGATTAATAATTTTTAATGTCATAGGAGATAGATTTAATTATAAATAAAATATATTTAGGACGGAAAAATTTAAAATATAATATAGTTTTTATCTTATAAATATAATTTTATATATATATTTGAACTTTAAAATACATGAATTTATTTTAAAATATTTAAATTTGAGAAATAGAGAAAAATACAAATATATAATTTTTATGATTATTTGCTCCTTGTTTGATTATCGATTAAAATTTCTTTAAATCCTCCTTTAAAAATTTTTGTTCATTACCAAAAATAGTGTTCCTATCTTAAGTGACTTGTCTTATTTAACTAATAGTAATAATATTCTACTTATTTTTTATATCTGCTTGTCTAATAACGATATCATGAAATCGATCATAAACTTATCAACAAGGAATAATTTACAATATAAAATATTGTTAATTCTTATATTTGTAATTAAATAAGTATAATAGGGAAATTGACAGTATGTAAAATTTATTTTGCCTTATTTAGGCCTTTTAAAAAAAAATGTTTTATTTTAATATATGTATATGGTATATACATATATTACGGATATTAAATATATGTATATAGTATATTTTTAAATTTAATATCGTGTATCATACATAGTTTATTCTTTTATATTTCACTATGAAAATATATAAATAAATTTGAAAACATTAATTGAGAATAATATATTATAATAAACTTTTTCCATAACATAACATTTTATGTATAAAATAGCGATATAATTTAATAGTGTACAGATTATGTTTGAAAGTGCAGAGCATTGTATCTATGGAAATAGCCTAATTTAAAGACTGTAGAAGAATATTTATTGTACAGCTTTTCATATATAAGCATAGACAAAGTAGTGGGAAATGTGTTTTTAAAAAATCATTAAAAGTGCACCTGCAATTAGTATTTGTTATATATATAGCAATAAAAAAATAATTGTCAAGATAACTTTTCTTATGATTTGTACAGGAAATGATGTAATTTCTTTTTATTTAATCCTCTTATATATCAAGTATTCAAAGTTAAGCACAAATTCTGTATCAAAATTTTGTTTACTTTTAACATTATTAATGCAAAATTATGATATTAACCTATTATTAAATTTATTACAATTTTTTAAATCTATAATAGTAATTAATAGAGTAATATCTTAGTAAAATAACTTGTTATACGATGTAGGTTATATTTTAAAAGATTATGAAGTACATATTCGTTTCTAAAAATAAGAAATGTCTGTTATTCGAAAAATAGAAAATATTCGTTATTATACATACTATGCATAAACAAATTCTTATTCACATATCTATCCGACTCTTTAAAGTCTAGTTTATTTAAAATACTTTGGATAAATTATAAGTAACACAAACAATTAATTCACACATTGGTCTCAAATCATACAATTAACATCTAATATTACGCACTTTAATATAACATATCTATATTAGATATTTTAAGAACAAACACACACTGCTATTATAACAAACGGCAGTTTTTTGCATAAAACCATATATTTATCATTTTATGTACATATGAAATAAGAAACTAAAATCTAAAAATTTAAGAAATACAAGATAATAATGTACATAAAGTTTCGTCAACAAGTTTTCTTGATAAAATAAATTGATTGTAAATCTAAATGTAATAGCTGTTTTAACAAACAATTTCCATTGCACTGCAAAAACGCAAATTTGTATGAAGATATTAGTTTATACTTATGTGTTATTATATTTTACTTAATTTTGTTAAAATTTCAATACATGGTCCAACACAAGATAATACTATTCAAAAAATAGTTATTTTGAATTATTCATTTTATATTTTCTATTATAAATTAAATCTTAAAAAAACTTTTTTTTTACATTGCAAGATTCTATGAAACATTTTTGCCCCTTATTTACATAAAATAATTTAAATGATTAACTTTTTATACAAATTTCTATATTTAATTTGTTAAACATGGCATCTGGTATATCAAGTGTCATAAATATAGAAAAGAAGAATTTTAATAATTTCTTTATTGTTTAAAAAAGCTATATTTATAGAAATATTTGACAACAAATATAAAAATACTTAATCCTTAGAGACAATTTATTATCATTTTATAAATATTGCAAATAACTGAAAAGAAAAAATATTATTTATGACTGAGATTTATATTAAATTTGAATGTTATTTATAATTAAATGAAATCAATTACTTATTATTTGTTTCATATTGCAAATTATATCAAATTATGAAAAAATTCTGAAAACTTTCAATTAGTGCTTATAAAGTGCTAAGGCACCACAGGTAAATGCAAATGATAATAGTGATTAGTATTACATTATCTTACTACAATTTTAGGGGCGTAAACTACAGACATTTCCTTCGCATGTAAACTTTTCTTGTAATGTAAACATTTTTATATTATTTGTTGTGAATGCATTTGTACGCATATACTCTACATCTTCTGATACTGTGAGACCTCCAGTTTGGTTTTTATTATTTATCAAATTTATATTTATTCAACAAAGGAAAAACAAAAAAAAAATATAATTTGTATTTCATACATTTTTTTTTATATTTATTCATGAAGAAGTCACTTAAGAAAAATAACCAGTACAATTTGCTATGAATAAAACAAAAATTTACATGTCATGTAAAAGCATAAAAACATAAAAGATAATAAAAATGCTATAATGTTTAATATATTCGAAACAACAATTATTCATAGCAATTTAGTTTTGATTTTTGATTATAATTTAAAAACATTATTTTAATCTATAAAAAACAATTATCATTTCTTTGCAATAATAAAATTTAAAATACTATAGTAATGAATGAAATGCGGCATATAGAGATACTTGAGCTATATTAAGGAACTAATGCTTTAAAATAAATGTTCAAAATTTATGTATACCGATGTTATATTAAAATTTTTATGAATGTGAAAATATTAAGGCAAATGTAATATTTATAAATTTTTGATACCCAGTACATATATTTTAATAATATAAAATCACAGTACTGAATAAAGGTACTAATATCAGGATTCATGCTCAACTTTCAAATCCAGTTTATTTTATTTATATTAAAATCGTTAAATTTGTGAATTTCCGATTAATCTCGCATCAAACTGTACGTCTCATAACAGAGTTCAAATTGTTTATAAACTTTATAATTTATCTCACTTAGTCTCATTAAATTATTTACTGAAATTAAATTTCTCTTCATATATTTATATAATTTCTACATTTTTTATCATGTTTTACGACATCTGTATACAATTTGAAACATACAATATTAATGTAAGATGGCAGTTACATATATAGTGAAAAACGAGAATAGTATCACCTTCATCAATGATTAAAAAAATTAATTAGAAATTCATTAAGCATGAAATCGTTATTTACAACTTTTTTATTTTTAGAAAGATTAAATTTGACACAGTTCTGTCAAAACAAGATTTTTTTATAATGATCTCGCAAAATCACAAATTTTATCTTGTTGCAACGTTTTTTACTTTGTTTAATGCTTGTTATTGCACGTTAATTTTTCTTTTTACATCAATGCTACGACGGAATTTGATGAATTTCTATTTTGTCATAACTTATATTTACCAAGATATTATGCTGTTCTTCGTTTTTAAGAGTTTACATTATTATTTTATATTGATAAATCGTTCAAATTTAATTTTGACAAACAAATAAATCATAAGATTTCATATAAAATCTGTTAATAAGGAAAAAATTGATTTTCAAATAACACCTGATCATTAGTTGTTTAATCAATCAGCAGATGATGCTAACACATCTCTCATTTACTCTCAATAGTAGTCATTTACGCAGACTTACAGTAATGAGGCATAAAGAGATAGCTGCTGGGGGCAGGAAAGAGTCAATATGACGATCAATATGACAGTCTTTTGAACACCATGAGGTCATGGGAACACTGATATACTGTAGTACGCTACGATACCATTTCATGCCATCCACTACCATTTGAGGAGTTGCTTTCTAATGGAACTAAAATTTAAATAAACAATTTATATAAATTCGTAAAATATTTATGACATTTAAGAAAATTATTGTATTGATATTTTTGTATTTATAAAAATTTTATTAAGTTTACATATTTTTATATATTTTTGTATATTTAAAATAATTTAATAAACTTACCAGTCTTGTCACTATCAACTTTTTCTGGAGATGATGATCTCGGTCCCCATATTCTCACTGTACAGTCATCTGATACTGAAGCCATCATTTGATGATATACAGGATTCCATGAAACACAATTTACTGTTCTACTATGTCCTGTTAGAATTGCTATAGGTAATTCTCTTTTGATATGCCACACATATACTTTAGTATCTATAATAGAATTTAATATAATTATAAATTTATATAACTTTAATTTCAAAAATAAAATATTTTTATCAAATAAATTACCTTCACTACCAGATGCAATAAAATCTTGATTTACACCACCAAAACAACTATGGATTGTGAAATGTCCTTGAGTAACTCCTTGAAAACGTCTTACTAAACATCTATCTTGTAAATCCCAAAGATGTACACCCTGATTGGCTACATTAAGAAGCGCAAGTCGATCTGCTTTATTTACACTAAAGGACATCAGAGGATGATCTTCTTGTAATCTATAATATTAAATAGTTGAATATAATATGATTTTCATATTATATAAAAAAAATTATATATAAATTATATATATATAATTATAATTTTACATTGTAAAGTCACATAATTCGTCAAAATTATATCCTCGAATTCGATGATGCGAATCAGCAGCAAGAACTGTTTTTCCATCATTTTTACACCATAAACATTTTACTCTAACTCCTTCCCATGATTCTGAGACATTTCCTTCTATATCCTAAAATTTTATATTCAAATATTTAATATTCTATTTATTTCATTATATTGAAAACTATTATAAAAAATGATATGTTACAAATTGATAAAATTGCCCGCGAAGTCCTCCTGCTACAAATTTACGTGAATCAGGATACCAAGCACAAGCTGTAAGTGAATCATCAGTACTTTGAGTTACTGTTGCACGTAGTTCATAATCAGGTGGATCAATACTCCAAAGCCAAAGCTCTGGGCAATCTTCAGGACCACATGCAATTAAAAGACTACTATCGGGACTCCAAGCAATTAATGCTACTCCATAAGTATGGCCTTCTAATGTTTTTCTATGAGTTACTCTCAATGTTTCCTGTCATTAATAGAAAATTATTAGTTATCTAATAAAAAATTATTATTTCATTGTAATTAATAATTTACATACTGGATCAACATCCCAAATAATTACTGTCATATCCTTAGAACCTGTAGCAAGTTTACGACCATCAGGAGAAAATTTACAATACCACACTTCATCACAATGATTATTGAGCACCTGTATAGTATGGCACGGGAATTGTTCTTTACTACAGCTGTGGTCCACAAGCAGCGACACATTTTCTAAACTTGTCTAATTTATAACAGACATTGATCATAATTATATTAACAATAGAATAGTTGACTATATAATATAAATTTAATAATAATTTAAAAAAATTAATAAAATAATTTATTTATATTATTTTATTAATTAAATAATTAAAATTAAATAATTAATTATTTATATAATTTTTATTAATATTCAAAAATATTTAATTAATATTCAAAAATCAATGATATATGTAAATATATATAGAATTTTCATATATTCATCTTTAGAAGAATAATTTTTTTAGAGATTAAAATAAATAAAAAAGTTAAGTTTGCATTAGATGCGAAAGAAAGAATAAGACTATTTTATCATTTTATATCATTATTTTGCTGTCTCATTTTCCTTTTATTTAATGTAAATTTTAATTGTTTATAACTTA
>NW_006263346.1:851493-851778 GCF_000469605.1 Apis dorsata
TATATTTTTATACAATATCATATCATTTTATTATTTAAATATATATATATATATATATATATATATGTTATAAATAATGTATCTTATAATAACAAATATATATATAAATAAAGTAATATAATTAAAATAATAAAATGATATGATATTATGTAAGAATATAAAGGAAGTTATATAAATTTTAAAAATTATAATGCAAATATTTTTACCTGAGTATGTGTTACATGGTATGTACACTGTTGATTTTGCATTTCCACAGCTTGGCACAAAAGAGAATGAAGGCGTCGT
>NW_006263346.1:851798-857026 GCF_000469605.1 Apis dorsata
ACATAATGGAGGGTGGCAGATATTTCTGTAGTCTGTCCATTAAAGCAGCCCTCGAGACTGCACCTTTGCCATCCCAGCCTGCACGTGTCTGTTAACAAGTGTCTATTTGCTAGTGATCAAATTTTCAGTAACAGGTTAGTTTCAGAATATTTTTATATCTATACAAAATTCAATATCTTTGAATATTTATTAGTATATAAATATTGCAATAAAATATTTAATTTCTATTTCATTATATATATGTTTAGATTGGAATATTACTAAAAAAATAATAAAATGTATATAATATATATACATGTATATATGTATATACATGTGTATATATATATATATATATATGTAAATATATATAATACCTGTAATTCATCACGTCCACTGCACATCATAAATGCAGACAACTGATGCACACGACCTGTATTATGCCCTAAAGGTGTGAGTTCGTTGCGTAAAACATGTAATGCTTCCATTACTAGTCCTTCTTCCAAATATTCTAAATATTTTTGTTCCAGTAATAAGAATTTCATCTCCTATAAATGAAAAGTATTAATGAGATATGTGTATATATGTGTATATATATATATACATATATATAAAATTATATTTGATAGACTTAATTTGATATTTACTATTAAACTTTGATTAGCTCCATTTAAAAATGTTTTAAGTTCACTAAGGTCGTGTTCTGCCTTTGTCCAGTCTCCATCCATAACATGTTGTCTAAATTTTGCAGCAGCTGGATGATCTAGACGACAACCTGATTCTTGCATGAGAAGATCAGCTGTACGACTGAAAAAGATGTTTCATATTTTCAATTCATTATAGAGAAAGATTATTTAACTTTATTATACTTTTACTTAAAATTTAAGAAAACTTTGTAAATATCTATAATTTTTTTAATAATAGCATTATAATCTGAATTAAATATAATAAAACAATAAAAATAATGATGATACTAATAACAATAATCTATTAGGGATAAACTTATGTTCATCATAATGTATTTGCTTCTTTTTTAATGCCTACATTATAAAGCAAATATAACTTGCAGATACTGCTGACTATATTTCAAGGTTCTATAATTAGCTTTCTCCCACCACAGAGTATGCAGTCCAGATAGGTTGTGATACAATACTTCTGATAAATGCATGCATACAAAGAAAATTGAACAAACAAAGAAAATCTTCAAGATCTATTATAATAAAAGAAAAAATCTACTAAATTTAATCACTTTAACATAAATTTAATACTTGATATTCAGTTACTAGCATATGAACTTTATAAATCCTAATCGTAATACACAAAAAATATATATTTTGTTTCTTTAAAATGATTCTTTATTACTAAAATTCAGCTAAATAAAAATCAAATTATGAGATACATACTTAAGTCCAACTGTCTTCAAATGTTGTCCAATGAGTCTCACAATATCTTGATTGGTTTTGTCCATTATTTTCGGCGGTCCCAAATTCTGATTTGTTTCCCCATTAACACCATTGATGTCATTATCCGATTCTGGTATCATGTTGCCATTTGCATGAGGTCCACCAGAGTCAGCTGTAGAGCCATTCTGCTGTAGCCCGGAGGAAATGCCACCGTTTGATGTCTGCTGTTGCATTATGCTGTCATGCACACGGAAATGTTACCCGTGATGGCAATAGTAGTCCAGAATATTAACAAGCATGTGTACTAATTGGTACATTCTATCTTGACTTAAGTATCTCTTCTTTTTTTTATTGCAAAAACTTTAAAATGCTATGTTTGTGTATAAAAGATCTATGACTATTCGATGGAAGGATTTCAAGAAATAAGAAAACCGCTTGATAGACAGCACATATGAAAGGAATCCGACGTCGATACGTCTTGAGATTCTGCAAGGAAGAAGATACACGTGAGAGCGTCATTACGAAGGGGGTAAGCCCCTTCGTTTGTTGACTACGCGCTCGCGATGATCTAGGGCCCTGATTGCGTTACCGATAGTTTTCCATCTCAGGATCGGTGTGGTGCTCGTCCGCTGGTCGTAGAGTAGTCGGGAGAGAACTACGAGACCTTTTGCACGGTGGCGGAGCGAGTCCACCGTCGTCTGACTCGCTGCTCGAGGCCAGGCTTATGCGCGTACCGCCCCGTTTTTCACACGATTATTGTCCCTAAGATCGTTGGTGGGGCTGGGGCTGGAGCACGCACGCAGCCACGGTTGCGTTGTACAGAAAACTCGTAGCCTCCCCCCTTTTTTCCGCTTGTCTTCCTGACTAATACGTATGCCGTTTATCCCGTCGGACTTGATGCCCGACGATGAGAAAACGAAGAAAAACAGAATTCTTGCACGCCTGCCAAAACGGATACGAACAATGACTGCTACACAGCTGATACTTGTTTAGATCGTCGTTTACGTCACACTGTGATCTTTGCAGATAGTTCCGCTGACCATGGCGCCCGCTATGTCCGCTCAGAAACGTTGATTTTCTAAGCTTATAAAATCTTTACTTACAATTATTACTGTAAGATGGCAGCACGTACCTGTTAAAATATTATGTAGCGGGTAATTTAATTTATTTTTAAGAAATTTTATTCGAAAAAAGTTTTAAGTATCAATTTAATTATTTATATATGCAAAAAAATAAATATATAATCATTTAATATTGTTTTATTTTTTATTAATTCATTACATATTGTAATCCTTTTTTTATTTACATAAATAAAGATAAATATATATATTTATTTTTATTTCTTAATAGAAATTAAAGAAAAATTTTATGATTTATTTGAATAACTTAAAAATCTTTAAAATTATTGATTATCATAAAAATAAATCTATTATTAATTTATTATTAAACAAATATATTATAATAAATTTTATTAAATTAATTAATTATAATAGTAAAAAATTGTATAAAAAGATTTCAAGAGATTATATTTCTTTTTTATTAACATATATAATATATATATATATAATAAAAAATAAATATAATAAAACATTTATACAAAAATATTATTAATTATTTATATTAAATGTTCTAATTTATTTGACAATAAAGATTTCAATTATAAAATGTTATAAATATTTAAAATAAATTTAACATATACATATAATAATTTCAACCAATTTATTTAAAAAAAATTATTTTTACAATAAATTTAATCTATGCATATAAAAAAATTATATAAATCTTCGAAATTTAAATACGATTTTTATATAATTTTGTTATATATTATATTACCAGCACATTTCAATAATTTATATAATTCGCGAGTTTTATAAGTTGATTTGACATTGTGAGGTTAGTTTGTCGATTATGAGAAGTCGGCGTGTGCCGCCAGTCAGTCAGTCGCCGGCCGCCGGTGAAGTATGTTGTGTTAGTGTTTTGCTGCATCTTATAAGTTTCGTTTCACAAAACTGTGTCCTAAATTTCTGTAAGGTTACATCTATCATAATTACTAATAAAGTTAACAAATTTTATAGGAATTAAAATGTAGTAACGTTAGAATGGTTTTTCTGCGATTCGATTAACGTGTGAAAAAGAAAGAAGAATTCGTTTTATTCGCATCGAAGTTCACGTGAGATTACTGAATTTCGTGTATGCGGCGGCAAACGTGCGATTTGTGTTGTGCTGTGCATTTTATAGTATCTTTATACAAAAGTGTTTATTCATTACGACCACCTGTTACGCGTCTAAAACAGGCTTCTTTGTGTTACGTTGGATTAACCGGATTACGTGCATCATCGGAATGTTCTTTATGCTCAGATAAATCATTAGGAACGGAAAGAAGAGGTAATCATTTTCTCATATTTTATGTTTAAATCATAAAATTAAATGTTTTGTAATTTTTATTACGATATAATTTCATATTTAAATATTTAAATATATGATGATCTTTTCGAATCTTTAATTGGCAGTATGTTTAAATATTAGGACGCCATTTCAAAAGCGCGGGTAATGAAACTGAAATAATTTTAAAACATAATTTATATAGAATGTATCAATTTTGATGTGTGTTTCTTGTTTATTAATGAAATACTCATAATTAAATAATTATTTTCTAAATTTGAACATTCGAGTATATATAATATTTGCAAATATTATGTAATCCTTATATTTATTTATAAAATTTGATTATTATTTTATTCGTTTTTTTATAATTAAACAAAAATATCAACACGATTCAATAATTTTCCAAATTTACAAATTTATTTGATCATATTAGCAAATTTTTTTTTTATAATAATTTTATTGTAAAATAAATTGTAAAAAGTATACATACATATGATATTCATAAAGAATTTTTTATAGTCGATATTTATAAATGTATAAGTCTATATATGTATATTTTGATGACTGCGATGATATTGCCATACGAATAAAATAAATAGAACAATTGTAGTGCAAAAAATTGACAAGATAAGATTGAAGAAAAAAATATATAATAATGACAATTGTTTTTGAAGTTTCAAACAATTAATAATGTAAAAATTCAAATTGCTATGTATTCAAATTTAAAAATATAAAGATTTTAAACTATTTAAAAAATTAATAATTAAAAAAATTAAAAAATTCATAAATATTATATCCAAAAATGATTTAAATTATTAAAGAAAAAATCATTAATTCTTAAAATTTGTACTAAAATGGATAAAAATATATAATAAAATTAAAAAATTTATATTAATTATCAATATCAGAAATTTATATATATAATTTTAATTATCTAATTAGCATAATTATCAATCGTTAAGATAATTAAGTCAAAAATGATCTAGTTATTGGACTGCAAGTTAACTACAATATTTTTTTAATTATTAATATATCTTAAAATTATCAAATTTTTATAATTCGATAATATTCGAAATACTTTAAAACATCTTGAATCTATCGCTAGTTTACGGGACGGGAAGAGGTTGTTCATGGGAGAGGGCACATTCCACTGTGAATGCGCATGCGCACATTCTGACTCGCGGCACCCGCGCATTCGACCGCGTGTAGCCAGTCATATTGTTGAGGTTAACTTCTTCTAGTTTGTATTTGGAAAAAGTAATCTTGATGCAAAACGTGAATTGTATTTGAATACATCTTCGGAAAATTAGGTAAGCGTATGTATTTTTCGTTAATAATTTTCACGAAATGAAATTTATAAGTTTTTTATTTTCGAATTATGATATTAAGTCTGTAATATCATGCATTTATTGCAATTAAAATAAATCATTTTTTTCTTATTAAAAATGAATAATATATATA
>NW_006263346.1:857070-863093 GCF_000469605.1 Apis dorsata
TACAATTATAAAATAAATTTAATATTAAAAAATATTATATTGAATATGATTTTGATTACAATTTTTATATATATATCATGATTTTTTTATGTTTTCAAAATTATTAATCATTTTTTTTTTTATTCTTTATATTAATTAACTTCGCTTTCAAATAGTAGTTTTAAAATTCATTTTATCTTATTTCTCATGCTATATATATTACAAGTTAAAAATGTTTATCTTTTTGATATGTTGAATCTCTTTGTACATTCGCAATAATAAAATATTTGATTATAGGCATAGAACGGTTTTTCAATGCGGCATTCTTTTCAACTTTGGCTTGCCATATTGAATGTTAATATGTAGGAAACGAAAGCCGTGACTATCGCTATAAATTATATATAGTTGAAAGTAGTTTAAACGCAATAAAACATTCGTCATTAATCCATTTTAATAAAATATTATATATTTTATATATATTTATTTATTATATATTATATATTTATTTATTTAATATTATATATTTTTGATTAGAATAAAGACAATCGTTAATATTTGCCATTATCGAATCGTTATTCGTAACATTTCAATTATTATATTCCATATCGCATCGTTATTTCTTTCGTTTATCGATATAGATACATAAAAAAAAAGGGAAACGTGAATATATTCCTTTCGTTTAATGCAAAACCGCAGAACGCGGTATGTGTTGACCAAGTGTTCACGATATCGTAATTCACGTTATTATACTACCCATGTCGAGCAACCACGTTAGTTTTGTATCTTTCGCACCACTCTCTTCTTGTTGCTTTGTGCCTTTTATGTGTTTATCCTGCGTAAATATTACCCGTGCAAAATATTTTTCGAGGCTACGTTGGAGGCCGTTGTGTGCTAGGGCAAATAATATTCAGGCACCTCTTTAGCCGACATTCGAGAGGTCGTCCAAACACTTTTTCACCTCGTACCAAAGCTGCTCGAACTATTCCAAGTATTCATGAGCTCGAAATTTTAACTTCGAAACACATTTTATTGGATTCAAGAACAATTTTTCTTTTTTATTATTTCAAATAAATTTCTCTAAATTTAAATAATCTAATTTTTTTTTTTAATTATTTGAATGAATTCGATTTTCTTATAAGTTTTAGGTTAGATTATTTATAACCTTATTTATAACCTAAAAATTATTTATAATTTTGTATAACGAATGAAATTTTGTTGTTGTGCTTATGTAAATCTAAAGAATTTTATTTAATTCTATTTAAAATTTTATCGACAATTTACATATATAATTTCATATAGAAATAATTGAATAAATTTCAAATTAATTTGTAACATAATAATGACACAATTCTTTTGGAATCAAGTCGCGAGAATAAAAAAATTAATTTAAATTTTATAATTTAATATAAATATAAATATATTTTTGTATATGTATAGATATACGTATCAATTAGTTTAAGAAACAAAAATTATATATAGAATTGATCAGATATAATAATTAATGATAAATATCAAAAATGAATGAATCAAAAATTCGGATGATATTCAAAATATAATCAGAAAATATTTTATTTTTCCATTTCTTCTTGGAGAAATAACAATTCTGTTTAATATGGCAGCTTGTTGAAATCTCATCTTGATTTTACGAGCAGTTTAGCCTGGAATTTATCATTTCTCTAGGATCCACTTAAAGTTCCAATCTGACGATGTTTCCTGGAACGTGTATAGTAATCATGTCTGTGATTCTTTCAACATATTTTCACTTCTTCCAATTCTATTCGGTCGGAAAGAAAGTAATGATACGCTAGTACGATACGATACTATGGTCGAAGAACAAGAGAAATTCTTTGTCCCGGAAAAAATTAGCTTGTCCATCGAGATCATAAATTTCTTCGAAACCAAACGATAATGATCATTATTTGAGAAAGCCTCGAAGGAAAATGGAATGATTTTTTTTTCTTTTGGTTTCTAAATTTTTCTTTCTTTCTTTCTTTCTTTCTTTTTTTCTTTCTTTCTTTTTTTTACAATTATTAGAATGGTATGGAAAGGCCGAATACACGTACCGAAAATGGCCAAGAATTCCGAGCTATTTTTCTCGAGGAAATCACAAAGAATGTGGCCGAAGGTAAAACGCGCAGGTGCTCGTGGTTCTCATCTCTCTTTCTCTTCTGTTCAGGTCAATTCTCCTTCATTCCTTTCATTTTCTCTCTTCTTCTTTCTTTCACGCAACCTTCTCTTCAGTTGTAAAAATTGTCTACGAAGGTCTAAATATTCGGAGGATACCGTGGGGTGATTATAATTCTTGGGCTGAAGTTGCCTCGGAACAGAGGAATGCCGAGGGGCGGCTAAGACAAAGCGCCATCTTTTGCTTCGCCCTTTATCTCTTCAGCACTGAAGATTAGTATCTATAGTCGGACGACAGATGGTGGTCGGTAGCTACACAATCCAGATTCTATATAAAGTCTGAAACCAGCAGAGAACTTCTTATTCTCTTTCTTTCTTCCTTCCTTCCTTCTTTCCCTTTTCTTCATTGTTTCTCTATCTAGCTATCTTGTGCTTCTTCTCTCTCTCTCTTTATTTTATATACCCATTTTTTTTTTCTCTTTTATATTTTAATAATCGATATGCGAAACAACTATCGAACGTATCAATCGATCGATATGAATTCACGAGTCAAAACTCAAAAACGGAAATCTAATTATGTCCAAATTACCAAATTTTTATCGAGCTTACCATATAATATTATCTCGCGTACCTATGATGCCGATTATTGCCTTTATTCGTATTATAGACGATGTTACAGGACTAGTGATCCGAAAAAAAGAGAAAAAAAGAGAAAAAGGCTCGTTCGAAAATTTATGAGAGACCGCCGTGAGTTATTATTGCTCAATAAGACGCTTAAATACCTGATAACAGTACCGGTAATCAGTGTCGAAGGAAACGGAATCGGGGCGATGTTTTCGAGTTTCGTAGCTTAAGATTGCAGGCAAAGCAGAAGGGCATTTTTAGGTATACCGTGGTAACGGCTTTTGCGAATTTTCAGCACGGGACAGCTGATGTACTCTGGCTTAACACATGCTTTCGTCCTCTCGGAGGCAGTTTGGAGGGGGCTCGATCGGGAAACGTAATCATCGAGGGGAATATTGGCCCGGGCTAATCGGCCTGGACCGATCCAACCTCCTCTCTTCCCGTATAAACTCCATTCTCGAGAAATTCGCGATGGCTACGAAAGGCGTGCGCGTATCGGGGTGTCTGCGATTATCATAATTATATCTTGATGCGATGAGTCATACTCGTATAGGTGTGCTCGTAACACACGAACGACGAGAAAGAGCGAAGAACGAAGGATCGTTTCGTATCCGATGTCCGATGCTGTTGCTTGCACCGTTTCGAATCGCTTACACGAAACCAGTACGATCGTTCGTGCATTCTTTCATTCTCTCGCTGACTGCCAGTATAGGAAACGCGATCACGTACTACACCTTACTACACACAAGGTGATACAATAGAATTTTGATCATTCGTCTGGATATTGGATGAAAATTACTGTTATTGGATGGAATAGAATAGAAGTTATTAAAATTAAAAATCAACAAAAGGTAAATATTTTGTGAAAAATTCGAAATTGAGTCAGGAAAAAAATTTTTCATCCTTAGAAAGATTGTTATGCATGAAAGAAGTAGAGTTTGTACTTGGAAAGCATCTTATCTCGTACGACGAGTTAGATTTATTTTAGAAATTTCTTTATCGCGACTGAAAAATATGGAATCTCGTCTCGAAAAGAAGAAAGATTTCATATTGATAATTTCATAGAACGAAACGAGATATTTAGTTAATTGAAATTATTTTCGAAGAAGCAAAGAAAAAGAAAAAAACTTTTATTCGTGTAAATAAGTATATTCCTCTTGAGTTTAAAAATTTTTTAAATATAGGCATATTTCGAAAATCACGAAATAAGAGTCGAAACGAAGGTAAACACGCGGAATACCTTATTATCTGATACTGAGCAATGAAATGTTAATTTACAAGCTTAACATTTTCGGCTAAAAAAAAAATGACGATGTCTGTTTCTTCATTTATTTGACTCCTGATGACGTTTCTAAATTCCTATTTCTAAATGTAAATATTAATAAATAAATATTTCATACTTTTATAAAAACTCGATCTCGTTTTAGATGAAAATTAAATGATAAAATAATAAAAACGAACATTATATATACAATTTTTATCTTTCGTATCTTTCTTCCCGCTATGAAACGATCGACAATCGTTTGATATTCACGATGAAATGTAAAACAGCATTACACGTAGTACGTTCTACGTACGGAGTAGAATTTACAGATCGCCGTGTTCGACCTGCATAATCCTTGTGCACGATCCATAATGCATCGATGAGCACCGCCTGCCTGATCACAATTTATAATTTATTGCCAAGTTACGAACCATCTCCTGCAGCTTTTTCTCTCTTGCCTTCCCGGGCACGTTGATTGTTGTTGGAAGTCTGGTAGTTAGCAGCTTCTCTCTCGCAGAGCATGCTGTGGAATTCCGTTGATTTAAATGGCGCTCAAGGTAACCGCTTCGATTGAATTTACGTCCGTGGCTTTTCTCCACGTCTTGTTATTTACACGAGAATATTACGAACGCGGAATTTCTTCGCGCTTCTCGTTTTTAACATAGAAACCGAGACGAGCATAATTCTTTGTCGTTTTAAAAACAATTAGAGAGATTAGAACGCTTTATATAATAACGATTTTCCAAACATTCCATTTTTATGATCAAACTGAATAAGAATAGTCTGATAATCATTCTATATATTTTATATTTGTGATATGAAAGTATAAAAATATTCTCAAGGATTCAAAACCAATAACGAAAGAACCATTTTGGATTTTTATAAAATAGATATTCCGATTGTTAAATAGTTTTGAAATTTTTAAAATCGAATACATAAACTAATATTTGAATTTCCAAATGATAAATAGCAGGCCAAGAAATCGAATCGATTCGAAATAAATTGTTTAAATACGTTCAAATCGATGGAAAAAATCTTCTCCTCTATATATACTCCGAGTCGAATTAAAATTCTGCTACTCAGCTCGCTCGAATAACTCTCGCATCTATCATATACGAAACGCGCGCAAGATAAATTATAATTTACGTTCCCATCGAGCAACTTTTTCACTTTTTATTATCGAATAATTTACATAATCCGAAATGCATCGAATAATAACTCGGTATCCCGCATATATAATGCGATACTCGATCGCATATAAAATCCATTCAAAGTTACACGTTTCGGGTGCCGGGGTGAACTTTACGCGGCGAGAAACCTTCGGTATCCCAATCCAATATTTTTCGGTACCCGCATGGAGCCCGGGCATAGCGTACGCAATCGCGTCCGCCATAGCGCTCGCTGCGTTTGTCGCGCATATTTCCATTTCGCGCATAAATATCGAGAACGGCGTCGAGTAAAAAATAGCGCTTTACGGTACGATGTGAATACGCTTCGCGGAAAGTTCACGCGGAATAATTGGTCGTACACGCGGTGGAATAACTTACAAATACCACCACCTCCTCCCCGTCGTCCGTTTCCTTCCTCCTCCTCCCTCTCCTTTTCCTCCCCTCTCCCCTTTGATAAGGCGATTTCTCAGGAGCCCATCGCGAAGGCATCTCTCAATTTATGTGGTACCATCATTGATATTCCGTGGAGAGCACGACTCCTCTCGGGTAAAGTTAGGGGAGAACGTGCCATAGAAAGGAATTTATGCGAAGGGCTTGCGGTGTTCCGACCTTCACGGTCACGTTGCAGCCGGACCTCAAACCGCACGAAGGTTATTCCGAACAATTCCACGTCTTGTCTCCGAGTCGCAAGGACCGGGTCACATATAGAATAGAACAAACACTATTGTGAACCCGCCTTTGGAGCACGCGCGCGTGCGGTGCGATTTTTATCGCGGTTCGGCGATACAAAAATTCCAATGGCTATTTAAAGCCTCTCTACTCTATTGTTCGAAATAATTTTCTTTTTTTTTTTTTTTTTTTTT
>NW_006263346.1:863268-869671 GCF_000469605.1 Apis dorsata
TCAAAAGGAGGAGGGAAAAAGATCTTCGAGTATGATCTTAGATAGATAGATCAAATTCATTGAAAAACGAAAGGAAAATAAAAAAAATCTGTAAACGTGTAATTAAATTTATTATAATAATCTGGGAACAAAGATATTCTCTGAATCTACTATTTTAAGGAGAATAGAAAAATGTGTCGGTTCGAGTGGCTCGCTTGAAAATCGACGAGGTCCAAACCCTCCCTCCCCCTCTTCCTTTTTCTTGTCTCTCTTCTCTCGATTACAATTTCAGATCGATTCATACATCAATGAGCGGACATAAATCGCTTTTACCGTAAACAGTGAACAATGGACATCGCGATAAAAATAATCCTGGAGAGGCTTGGAGGCAGAGAGCGGTCCGTTGTGCTCGCGTGTTCGTATCCATCGTACACATACATACACGCGTGCATACACACACGTGCGTACATACACAAAAGCTAAGGCATCTCCTCTGAAAGGTATACGCGTCTTTCTCGGTAGAAATGGCAAGGAACGCGAGAACTACTCGTTATGCATCCGAGTAGTGTGGATAGGGGAGGGCTCGTACGATCGGGCCTCGGAATCGTCGTGGATTCTGTTTCTTCGTTCTGCTCTCGACGGAGGAAAAGAAACCCGCTGGCAAGCCCGATCGTGGCTCGAACGGGTGTGAATGCCCGTACGTGCCAGAAACGAATAATGAAGCCGCGGTACGATCCACGATAAAACCTGATGCCGTTGGAACGCCACTCACGTACGAATCCTTTACCTTGTACCCGATTTGCGAGCGAGCTGGTCAACATTGCCGTGCCTACGAGCCACGTTGCCCCGAGACTCGAATCGTTCCTGCTCCCCTTGTATCGGTGTGTGCCTCTTCGTAGACCGGCTACGATAAACTTTCACGCGTATACAGGGTGTTTCAGTTTACTTTTTTCCTTTCCTTTTCTTTTTTTTTTTCCCCTCCTTTTTTGGTTTAGATTTTGTTAGAGATTGTGTTCTGCGAGATGCGAGAGAATTTTGAAATAAAATTGTACATTAAAATTAAGAGTAGAGCAATTGATAAAGAAAAAAGTCAATTGAAATTTTGTAAGATAATCATATATTGGTTGTTAATTTATTTTTATATCGTATTATGGTAATTGTGAATTACTGTTCTTTTTGAATTTTTTAATGAAGTTAAGAAGGAAAAATCTATATTTAAATCTTTTTATATTTACATAATACTTTTTTTGTTTATATCTATAGAACATATCGACGAAATTTGGGGAAAAAAATTATGAATAATATTCTATATAGATACATATATAGATATACACGATATGTTGAATTGTATAATTTTTTTCTCATTGAAAGTGGTTCGATCCTCCTTATGTAATACATTTTGTCAAATGTTTTCATAGCTATTCTTTCTTTCTTTCATTTTTCCTTTGTAAAAATTTTCATTGCCGCTTTTTTTATTTATACATCGTAATTATTCGATATTTCCTATTCTGTTCTCAAAATAAGATATTCTCTTAAGAAATAAATAATAATAGTATATCTTTTTAACATTTTATCGTAATAACTACGGTATTATTGAAATCAACTTTATTCTTATATCTTACGTGGAATTCGTTTGTTAAATAAGGAGAGAAATCGTATATAACGTTTGGTAAGGAATTAAAAAAAATCAGTAGGATTTTACGTGAAGAAACCTTGAAACTTCGACGAGTGATGAATAAAAGTAATTAAATATGTATAATATGCCTTGTAATATTTCGCGGAGATTCGAACAAAAAGATTGAACGAGAATTAAAAATTTGAGAACTGGAAGAATATTGAGAATTTTAATCTTATACGATCTATATGATATCTATATGACAAGTGTATAATATTTACAATGGTAAGAAAGGTGTGACACCCTGGTATTTTTTTTTTTTTTTGAGGCTATCAACTCTTATCGAATCGTATATGCGACTTTACGACTAATGGTTTCTAAAACGATTTTAAAATATAGCAAAATCCTTTGCAATTTATATAAATTTAAAGAAGAACAATTTATTTCTACTTCTTTGAACTTTACAATGGTACCAATCATTTATTTATCCACAGAAGATTAATTTAGTAAATCTCAATTGAACATATAAAAAAGAAGATTTGATATTTTCGGATAATATTTATGTTTATTGCAATATCGAAGGATCTCGAGGACCTAGAACATTTGAATTTTATATTTACGCATTTATTGTAATATTGAGAACATCAAGATTTCCAGAACGAGTTAATATGTATCCAATTATGCTCTCATTCGTTCTCTTTCTCAAACACGATCGCCAGATACGGTTCGTAAAATGTTAAAATTGCTTCAAAATTAGCCAACTAACGCCCAAGTTTGGCTTGACAAACGTGAGATACGATCGCGTGGCGTTAAGCCGCGTATTCACGGGTCGCACAACTGGTTCATGAATGTTTACGAGCTACTTGATCGGTCGATGGAGACGCGAACGATGCAACGCTGGCAAATGATCGTCAACATTTGTACGTGTTTCCAAATGGTGTGGATACTCCTCCACATTACATGAATCAAAACATGAAATTTCTTATTTGTGTGCGCTCAAATGAAGACGTAATAAATGAAAGACAAAAAAAAAGAGAAAAAAACTTGAAGAACACGAAGAAAGTAGATCAGAAGATTTTTTTTCTCACGCGAGAACGAGATTTCTCACTGTTCTACTACGCTTCTTCGCATTGTCAGAAGAGAATAATGATTTATCGAATAAATTTCCACACGTTACACGCCCCGTTACGTTTCCGTTTTGCTTTCTCCTATGGTCTTTTTTTCTTTTTTCTTTTTTTCTTTTAAAAAATATCCTCGTCCCTCTACATGGAATTCGAGCATCCGGCAATACCGGATCGGCTCCCTCGTGGCCGATACGGGCCTGTCTTCGAATTCAGCCAACGTAGACCGGCCACGTCCGCAATGTCCACCCACGTAGCGGCCGAACAGCAGAAAAGAAGGGAGGAGAAAGGGAGAGGGGGTTGATTGTGCGTCTCCTATCTGCCCCTGAAAATTCATTGCTTCTTGCGCCGTTTTCCACCCGGCGGGGTTATTAACGGCGCACTCGGAGCGCCCTACGGAGTCGCGAGTTATACGATGGAATTTATACGTACTTAAACGCGCTATTATCGTCCTTTGCACGAGATCGCGTGGGCGCGCGTGACAGTAACTGCTGGACTTGCGGGGAAGACGTAACACACTGTGCATTCGAAAGTCCATGCCATCCTCGAGTCTCGAGACTCCTTTTTTTTTTCTTTTTTTTCTCTCTCTCTCTCTCTCCCCATTTCGCGCGAAAACCTCGCGTGCACCGATAAAACTAACGAGATTCGAGAAGAATCTTGGATGCTCGCGAAATTAATATGTACCTTTGAATAAATTGTAAATTTTAATCGTGATATTAATCTTTTAATTCGTTCGTTAAAAATGTTAAAAATGACTAAAAATATTGGGGATTTTTTTCTTTGAAAAAATTTTATATATCTTCTCAGAGATAATAATATCGAAATGCATAAATCAAGAAAATATTGGATATCTTTTTTACGATGTATGATTAATAACGTGTGGTTAATAGTAGTATACACTGAGCTCTTGCTTTGAGCGTAATCATAGGTCTATCCATTTTTTTTTTCTTCTTCGTTTTTATTCGATCAACTTCGATAATGTAGCAGTTTGAAGCTTTTTATCGTTATTTTATTAAAATGAGATGAATTTTTTTTAATTTTTATGATCGGTAAATGATGGAACAGGAGAGTTTTAAAATTGTTCCAAATATAGATAGACGGCGCCAGAAACGCTATTAGAAAATTAAAAGATCTCGGCTATAAGATCCATGAAATATTCATGCGTGATATTCGTAACGTATCGTGAGTATCGAGAAACTTGGGTAGCCGGTGAAAGTACAGAGACTCCAACATGCCATTCTATACATGTATACATATATCCTTTAAAATAATAATATGACATATAGTGTGTCAATGCACCATAGAATATCTTTTGCGTGCCAAGTGAAAAATTGGCATAAATGCCAAACATCTTTCGTTCTTTTATAAATATCTTCTTTTCCATTAGAAACACAATCGAGACATAAATTCAACCAGTGGTTAGGAAATAACATTTGTGATGAATTTCGAAGATTACAATTACGTAATTTGCGAAAACGAAGAAACAACGTCGTATATTTATTTCTTTATAAAATATATATATATACGCATATATATATATATATATTTGCATAAATTGCGTAAAAAAATTTTATTCTGTAACTTGCAATATCCGGGAAACATCGGGTCTTTCGGTGTATTAATCCGAACCTGGGTACAGGGTGCAGTATGCACTCGGAATGCAGCTCTCAAAGTGGGCTGCTCTTGGCTATCGGCGTGCATCGTGGAACTTGGCTACCTGGTGAAAGTACCTCCACCTTCGCAGCGTTCTGCATGCATGTACACCGATGCACGTACAAGAATTGCTCGCACACATTCAACGCGGCTCGTACGTATACTTGCTTGCGTGTACGGGCATGAGGTGAGATACTGGCAGATAGCGTGGCACGTAGTGTCAATGTACTCCATTGTGTCATCCGTCACGGCCTGTGAGATAACGTGGTTCCGTAGCGATGGCTATGACCCGACCTATCTGTTCAACGAAATAAACAATCTTCCTACGAATTAGGAAGAAATGCCACGTGCCATTCCTTCTTGAATCTTGAAATTTTATAAAAATTCCAATTGATCGTCCGATAAGTAAAAGAAAGCACAGAGATTGATAATATAAAAGATTCTATATAATTGTATATAAACGAAATTTCAGTTTCCACGTATCGATTAAATTTCTACAAATTCATGACTGCTCGTTCACACCATGTTATACGCAAAGCGATCAAGTATCAAGTAATGTTACATTCCCGTACAAATTTTTTACTCTCGCGTTACGTTATCGAGATTAGGAACGAGTACACGTCGAAACTATTACACCGAGATTCCACGGACATCGACATGGATCTAACGAACGTTTCTTTTAACCAGGTTGACCGATTAATGCGCGCATTTACACCGAAGCAGGCGTCTATGGTCTAATTAACATGGTGCTTGAAGGCGCGATTATCTCGCACCATCCACGATAGGTTATATCTATCTGTCGATTTATCGGCGTCTACTTAACACGCCTGCGCATGCGCGTCCCTGTGTGCACGTGTACGACGCCTACGCATACAACCTTTCGCCGGTAATGTACGCGTATGCGCGCCACTTATACGCCCGGCGAAGCATAATCGAGCATAACTCCCTTATATTTTATACGACAGGCGTGTACACCACAACTGGTGGTCATTACGTGACTTATGCAATTTCTTGATCTTTAGTTATCTTTACGCATTCCAGCTTCCTAGGCGTGGACCGAGTCTTGTCCGTCTCCTACGCTTTTGTTCCATCATTTATCGTGGTGTGCACCTTATTGGCGCCATTACTCCGTAATTAGCGTTCCTTAACGTTGCACGTTAAAGGTATATATCTTTTTGTTTATACAGGACCGGGTTTGATTAACTTGCTCGCGGGTTATAATGGACGTTTACCATCCGCTACCACTTATGGAATCCTCCCATTTATTTACAGAACCATTTTACGAAGCTTCTGTAACTCGTCGTTCTATTTTCTCTTTCTTTGTTTTTAATTAACGTTTGTAAACGTTAACGCTAATGGCGGCATGCATCGATAGCAGCGTTTACGCATGTATGTAACGAATACCGCCGCTTTAAACTTTTCCATATTTTTATTTTCCTCCCATTTGAAATTCCATTTATACTTCTTTCCAAGCAAATTACAAATAGAACTCTCTTTTTATGCCGACTCGAGTTTTTACCTCGTACCAAATACGTGGAACGTATATCGTAAAATTAACAGATCGTTTCGTTTCACTAATGCACTATAATGGTGGTTCGTCGTCGTATCTTTCGGTCGTAATTGAAAGGTATGGAAAGAATAGAATAGCGGGGAAGGGAGGGATGTGCGCCAGGGATGGAGGAATACGTTTTTTTGACCGAAAGCACGTAACGCTGGCTGGCCGAGGGGGCAAGGCGACACGACCCCGGGGCCCGAGGAATTCGGCCCTTGTATCGAATTGACCTGCGTGCCTGCGGTTTCTTCCTGGCGTCGCGCTGTCGTCTGCCTCATTTTTTCATGTTCGTGCTTTCGCATCTCTGTTATTAAACTCGAATGGCACGAACGTCGTTATACGTTAACCGTATGGCTGCCGTATCCGGGAACTATCAAACTAACGACGCCTCGCCTGCGGCCGACCGGCCCAAAAATAGTCGGGGCCCCGCCATATAATTACGATCACGGACTCCAGGATGTAGCCAGGCCGATTTAATTCGAC
>NW_006263346.1:870045-872954 GCF_000469605.1 Apis dorsata
TAATTCGTAATCTGAACTTCGTAAACTCGTTCGTTGCGTATTTCCCCTCTTCCCTGAAATCTGGTACGCGCGGTATTCTTTTTAATGGGAATGGGAGAATTCTAGGCAGGTTTTCGCTTAGAATCTGGACTGACAATCACGTTTAATTGTACGTTCGAGCGATTGTACTTCGATAAAACGTGTCGATGGAAATTGTTTTCTAGGAAACCGATTCGTTGGTTTAACAATGCCAGGTGAGCTATCGGTAATTCATGGTAATCGGGGGTAACAAGATGTATACAAAATAACTATTAATTATACCGTTAAATTAAAGTGAATGGAAGAAATTGGAATATCCACGGTTTAATATTAAATTCTATATTATATATTTCAAAAGATCGTTTATTTGTGAAAATTCTATGATTTTCAATTCGCATCTATCACGCTAAGTTGACGTAGCGTTATATATAGCTTTCGTCCATATCATTATTATCATGCCCTTTTCAATTTTAAAAATAAATTTACTTTATTTATAATAAAATTCAAAGCTGGTTAACTATCATATACGTATACTATATAAATACAGATATAACGAGGAGAGATTCATCGTTGATGGAAATATTTTATTTATTTATAAAGTAACTTCTCGAGTAACAAAACGAACGAACTTCGAAATTTTATAACCTCGACAGGTAATCGCATCTTCGGTCATTGTCTCGTCGAAATTCCTGTACGATGAAATACGGTTATCGTACTGTCACGTGGCGTTCCATCCGTTTAACCGTAAATTTCGAACGAGTGTTACCAAGCCAGCCATTTAAAATTATTATCTCAACTATGCATGCCGGTAGATTCCCGGTAATTAAGACGCGCATGTCCGTTAATTTTCCTATTAGACGTTGCATTACGCCCGCTAATTGAAGTATTACATCTCTGGAATTCGATGCGTGCATCTTCTCTTCTCGTTTCGGTTTAATTGCCACGATAAAATTTCGTTTTCCCGCGACGTTTAAGACCTCGTCCTAATAGGGTCGTGGAGAGAGGTGTACTTCTCCTCCCCCTTGTGTACTTTTGATACACGAGCCTGACCGTGTTTTACGTCTTTCAAAACGTTTTAACGATGGATGGCCCTATCCGCTTTGAGGCTCACGAGGTTGCATTAGGCTCGCCGAATACCATTCGCTTCGAGTCGCAGATTACGCGGAGCCCATTTGTGCGTCGCGAGTTTAACACGACGCTGTTACTAAATTCCTGCTGATGTGTCCGATCACCGTATATGGCGTACATATGCGGCGTGGAAAATGGATGAAGTAACCGTTGCTTTCACGCTTTCTTTTTGTCGCGATATCCTTTGATTCACGTCCCCTCCTCCTGTATGTTCTCTCCATTAGGAGCACGATAGGAGCGCGATATAAAGTATGGCTGACATTAAGTAGTAAACGGATCACTTATCAATTGTACTCGTTATCATTTCTTTGTGACGTGGTGAATTATTTTCTGCCTCCTCTATGCATTCTCTTTTTTTTTTGTGTTAGAAAGCATGAGATAAAGTTCTTTTTTGTTCTTAATCTTCTTAATAACATCCAATGTTATTTCGTATTTTAGCATTACATTTAATGCTTCTATTAAATATTTAATTATTAATAGAAATATTTGCAGAATATTTGTATTTGTAAAGTAAATAGATATATTACGTTCGGATCGGAAAAATCTTTGATCGTATATTAATATTTGAAAGTAAAAATTAAAGTGGTATGCAAAATTATTTAGATATTTCTAAATATTTTCTATGCATTAAAGTTATTAATATCAACGTTCTACCGTGGAATACCCGTTCCTCCTCTTCCCACGTATTAAATAGCGTTTAAACAGTTTTTAACGAGTGCATTCTGCAATCCGTGCATTCGCGTGCATCCGCACCATTAGGGAAGCCTGTCCGTTGCCCTTTCTTTTTTTTTCCTCCGATGCTCTTAAATATTTATCCAACGTTAATTACATTATCGTATAGCTTAATAAATTTGGAAAGACGTTAATATATTTCTTCTCGAACTTAAGTTCTTTTTTAAATTCATATTTGGTTTTTCTTCTCTCTCTCTCTCTCTCTCTCTCTCTCTCTCTTTTTTTTGATCTAACTTAACTAATATTTAAATGTAATTTTCATTTAAAAAGTAAAACCTCTATTTCATTGCGCATTTGCACGTTCCATGAGACGGAGTGAATGTTTTCTATTGTCATAAATGAGTGGCGCCTGTGGCAATAACTATGGCCGATTACGGCAACAGTTATCAGTTTGTGCTTGTTAGCAATACCGTAGGTTTAATGATACTTTACATCGTGATGACGTGTTTCTGATTTGTCCTTGATATCCAAGCTTGTACAACTCTTCTTGCGATAGAAAAAAATTAGTAGGTGCAACTTCCCCATTGCGCTTTCTATTTACAAATTATTATTATTAATTTATATTTTCTTTTATATATAAAACGAGTAGATTTTTTTTTTAATTATATTAGAGTTTTATATTGTTTTGGCATTTGTTTTCAAGTATTGGCCATTAACATTTCATACACGCGAGAGTATCGCGCGGTTACACGCATGGTACCGTTAACAGTAAACGTTCTAAAACGTATTTGATTTCATTACACGTTCTTTTCACTTCTGATCACATAAAGTGTGAATTATAGCGAAATACTTTTTTCTCTACGTAGATATAATTGCACGCTCGACAACCAGATTTAAATAACGCGCGTACGGAAGTCGTTAAGTTCCAGATTTTTATATCATAAACATAATTTTAAGTGTTCTATTAATAAAGAGTTAGTTTAAATATTTTCGAAGCAATTTTTTTCGAGGAAACTTTAGATCGAAGAATTTTCCAAAATAATAATATTTTATTAAAATTCAAGCTTATTATAATTCTTTTTTTTTTTTTT
>NW_006263346.1:873151-876979 GCF_000469605.1 Apis dorsata
ATTTCAACAATTTTGCAAATATCTACCTCAGATTCGAAAAAATACAATCTAAATCACAGTCATGTCATTAAATTATATCGATTTAATTAATCTCGCGATTAGAAGGAAACAGAGAAAGAAACTCGATAAAATAAATTTTCCAAATTGTGATTGATTTTCCTCGAATAGATCGCTTCGTATTCTCTCGCAATAGCATTTCCCTACCGTTATACAAGTGAAACACGTCCGTGGAATATAAATGAGCCTAGCGATCATGTGGCAAACATCGTACGATTGGTACACGAAATTCTTCTTGGACTTCGAAATTCTTGAGGAAACGCCTTTACGGGTACGCTCGTGAATGCTCTTACATAATGTCTTATGTACTCCTCTGGCACGATCGAATCGAATGGTCTACTACGGAATGGAATGGAACGGAATGGAATGGAATGGAATGGAATGAAATGAAATCGCTTGGAATGGGGCCACTCACTCTCGGCTCTAAACCATTCGATCACCCGTATCGCTAGAAAAGGACTGGTAAGTGCTCCCTAAAAGGGAGAGAGAGAGAGAGAGAGAGAGAGAGAGAGAGAGAGAGAGAGAGAGAGAGAGAGAGAAAAGCAAAAAGGGAGGGAAAAAAATGAAAAAAAAGAAAAAAAAAATCTCTTACGACCATTTGGTGAACCGTGTAATTTGGCTACTCGAAGTGATTGGATTGTCGACCACGCTCGATTTCTCGAGTTCAAACAATTTATGTGTTATTTAAATGTTAGATAATCATTTTTTAACCGATCCATGCGAACGTTTCTCTCTTAATTGGAACTTATCAACGTGTAATTTCTTTTTTCCCAATCGAATATTGCGCCACTCGGTTTCTGAATGAATCGATACGTTTCTCATTGATTTCTTGCACGCGATAAGAACGTCAAATAAAATTTTATCTACACTACTGTAAATACAATTTTTACTCCACGTACGTTTTCCAATTTCACTTTCTAATTTCATTTTTGACCTTTTATCTTTTAACAGATCTGTTGGATTATACTGTGTGTACATATATATATATATATATATATATATATATATATATAAATTATTCTTATTTATCCAATTTAACAATAAGACATTTAATACTTATTATTATTCATGATAAATGTATAAGTATCGACAAAGAAATAAAGACTGTCAAAAAGAAGTTTGTTCCTTCGTTCTCGTTTCACTCTCTTCTAAGAATCTTAACCTTAACGATCAATGCAACTCTGTGCCCACTCTGACACGATTTTTCAAATCGACAAACGTCCCTGAAAACGATTGAATGAAAGAGAAGTTATCGCTGGTCCGCGAACAGGAAGAACGCTGTCCCTGCGTGTAAATGGAGAAAGATGGAAACGCACGCGCGCTTGTTACGTAGCGATGATAAATCAGCGTTTTGCCGCGTTTACGGTGTATCGCGGGCACAGGGATGAAAGGAGCAACAAACGGCTGTGCACGCGTTGAAAGTATAGCCAAACCGGCTCGCGTGACACGATGAATCGTGTGCCTACTTGAATCTACGATGACAGTAAACGTCCCGCCATTTACTAGCGGATTGGCGCGAATGCGAAATGCTGATGGTGGAATCTGTACGCGTCAGAAGACGTTGATTTACGTATATTTAATCCGAATAAAAATAATCTTGATTATTAATTCGATGGCTTTGTATTAAATTATTTATAATACCGAATTCGAATATTTGCATTTAGCAAAAATATATTATTTTTTTTCTCCTTGAATGAAGGATCGTTTGTTCAATCGTCATTTGACAAATATTGGCACTTGGAAAAAGATACAAAAAAAAAAAAAGTATCGATGACTTCGTTGCATCAAAACAGCCATCTTTTTTTTTGTTGAAGGATTATCTGAGAGATAGAAATCAAAATAAAGTAGAAGCAATGAAGAAATATCAAAATAAAATCATTTCCTTTTTTTTTGTATAATATTCCTTACACCACATCGAGAGTTATCTCCAGGGATTCTTACAAATGTGGTAATCATCTCGCGCGATATCCAATGGATATACGTGGCTTAAAGTTCGGCACGCATCGCCGTACCCAACAAATTGACGGACAAAATGAAGCGTGCGTTTGACGCTGATTTATCGTGCCATTGTGAGAACGTCGAACGCTTCGAACATTGGATGACGTCGTAACTTATTCTATCGGAGAGAGCGAACGCGTCTAAGGCGTGTACGCGTTGATTCTTGAATCGCGAACGGGGTGAAGCGCAAAAAGTGCGACGAGAAGATTATAAATCGAGCGTGGGTCACGTGGAAAAAGTAAATCGACCGGGTAAAATGTAGGGAGAAACAGCGAGGAGGGTGGAAACGCGCGCCTGTTGATAAGTTCATCCTGCGCGCTTTTCTTCGACGACGTGGAGAGTATTGAATTTTCTTCATCGTGTAGAAGGGAGAAAGATGAAGGGAGCGATAAGTTTTATCGAACGATAAGAATTCAAATCGAAGAGAACGCGTCGAGAACAAGATGAATTTCGTTCTTCGATTTTATAATTATTTCTAAAGGATAATTGCGTTTATATCAGAAACACGAATTCAATACGGATAAAAATTGTTAATTATTAATATTTTGAAAAATGAAGTTGAAAATTTAAAGCTATAATAAGATTTTTATTTAGAAAATGACGGAAATGTTCTAAGTTTCGATCAAGTTTCAATTGGAAAATTGTAAACTCACCCTTAAACGTGAAAGATAATTGTTACAAAAATTATTTCAAATACCTACTGCATAAGGAATTTTCAACTTTCCTCCAAATAAAAACGATGTCACGTGCCATGCGATATGCACCTTTAGATTTATATTAATTTTTAAATGAAGCCCAACATTTCAAGGCTGAGGTATAAATAGGCAAATAATTTAATTACACGGTGAGAGTAAATATAGCAATGAGATTGGGAGCATCACGATTGCACGCGAACTTGCGTTCGAAATGTAATTAAGCATAAAACACGCGAGACTGTGAATGTGTCAAGTTTGTGGAGAATAATTTATCGTGGCCGTCCCGTTTCCTTTGCCAGGACATAAAACGCGATCGAAGACGTATTTCTTAATTTGGTTTGTAATTTGCGATTTAAAATTCCCCGGCGCTCGGCCGGGATATTATAAATACCAATAAACGTGTGTTTCGAATTACGTCATAGGGTCGATCGATGGAAAAAAGAAGGAAGTATCGAGAGTCGCCGCAGGTGATCGTCGCCTCGAACACGAGAGAAATTGCGTAATCGACGAGTTTTCATTCTCGTGTGCGTCAAACATTCTTTGCTTACGCGATAATAGCGATCTACTTATACGCTTTTCTTTGAATCTGATTTATGTCGAAAATTTCTTCAAATACGATTAAATTGATTATTATCGATCGACGAATGCTTTATTATTTAAAATGAACTAATTCGATGTTAAATTAATAATTTAAAAATGAAATAATAATTTGAAGTATATATTTTAATGATTTAAATAAAAAATAAATTGTGATACTAAAATCGAGAAGATCTAAAACTATCTAAAAATATTTTGTATTATCAAGTATAAGTATTATCAAGAATAATTTCGTTTCATGTTATTTCCTTTCTCCAATAAAAAAAAATATGGATATTTTAAAAATGTACTTTTTTAAACCTCGATTTCTATACGACAGATTTTTGTAATCATAATTGTAACATTAGTATCCTTTGAGCAACGGAAGCAGGTTTGACCAGTTTGACTATCTAGAACTCATCACACTTTCATTCTCTTCTTCTCTTTTTTTTTTTTTTGTCCCTCCTTGAACGTTTCGCAGCGGCGACTTAAGCTCCAGAAA
>NW_006263346.1:877151-889136 GCF_000469605.1 Apis dorsata
TCGTCGAAATAGTCGATTAAACTTTCAGACAGCGAAGAAGGGTTTTCGAAGGAAGGTTAAGGTATACCGCAGGAGTGGGAGATGAAAGGGTTGCGTAGCGCGGAAGCTCGCCATTATATTCACATTATAATCCCATCAGGGGACTCCTCTGCCTAACTGGACAGCTACGAATAATACGACGTACACGCCTCTACCTTCCATTCCACGTCTATTCGACTGTCCTCAGCTTTCTCCATCCTGCTGCCTCATCTATCCCTTACGAACTTCGTTATTAATTTCGTATTAAACGAAATTTTATAGCGATCGTAAAAAATATGCACTGAATTTAATCTTATGAGGAAGGCGTTGAGAAATTTCTAATATATACTATATTTATTATATTATATTACGTTTATCATATTTATTTTTCAATAAATCAATTTTGCGACAAATTGGAATAAGAAAATGAAATTATATTAGTGCATATTTTATGATATTAAAATTAGGATATATTGATCTTTTATTTCCATGTCAAAGATACAAAAGGATACAAAGTATAAAAAGCAAAAAAGAAAGTCGAGGCCAATTTATTTATAAATTTTTAATCACGAAATATCTGTTTTGCTCTTTATTACATTCTCGATCATCTTTTTTCAACAATCTATATTTTTCCGCAGATTTAAAGTGTCAGATAGATCCACGAAATAATTATCCAGTAGATAATTATTCATATATGGAAAACAAATATTTTGTAAAATATTTTTATGTAAATTTTACGAAAGCTTTACGAGAGTTTAAAATATTGGTATAACAATTCCACGGGTCGAGGCAAGCGAGTTGTGTTAAAGCCCCAGCAGGCATCGAAATTCCACACCGCTTATCTAATCCGAAATCACGGGCAATCAGGGGGAAAGAAACGGTGGAGGGCCCGTGTAACCTTCCGTTTCTCTTGTCATCGTGACTGTCGGCGCGCGAGAACGCGACGTGGCCGGCAAAGTGGTGAAAGCCACGACTCACGACGGCGATAACCTACTCCAGTGCGGCTACCCAGTTGCAGCTGCCTGCTCGCAAAACGAGGAATCCCAGTTACGCGCTCTCATACGAAGGAAGAACGCCGCCTGAAACTGTATAGAATGCTCTTGTGGAGATACCAGCGTGTGCACGGTGGTTTACTTCCGCTGGAGGCACGCGGTTCAACCGAGTCCATACACACGCATACACACACATGGGCAAAGAAAGAAGAACGAGGACAAAGAAACAAGAAGACGAGGATGAGACGAAGAAAAAGATGAAAGTGGAGAACGAGCGAGAAGGAGAGATAGAGATGGATAAAAAGACGAGTAATAAAGAGTAAGAGATAAAGAAGAAACTAACGAACATGAAGAAGAGTATGTAGAAGTATCGTATAGAGAAACTAGAATGAAACGAATAAGGAGATAAAGGAATGGAATGGTGGAGTATGATTACGAGGGGAAAGCAGATGAAAGAGAAAAGAGAGAGAGGGAGAAAGAGAAGAATGATGCAGACACAACTCCTTGCCTCTCCTTGGTTGCTTCACTGTGATTCCTTCTCTTTTTCTGTGTACGTCTCTCTCTCTCTCTCTCTTTCATCTTTCTTCGTCTTCCTCTTCCTCTTTGTCTCGCTTGTGATCCGTTCGTCTTCTTTCTCTGATGCAGAAAAAGCCCGTTCTTAGCCTCTCTGTCCCTCTCTTGTTCTGTTCGGCCAATTCCTCGTATTATACCAGGTTGCGGCGTGGAATGCGGGCGTCCTTCGTTCGCTTCGAGCAGCGTCCAACCGATGAGCCCCGCTAGCGTTATCCTTCGCCGGTCCTTCGCATGCGCTCCTTAGGGCTCGGTAAAATTAACCTGGAATACTCGACCGAGACGCCCGCCTCACTCTCTTCTCTCTCTGCTTCAGATTCGTTAAACTCGCTCACGCGGCTTGCACCAACGGCATGCCATACTGCGCGTGTGTGTCCTCCGTCTATGTAAGTTGTATATACGCGCATACAAGCGCATGCACAGCGGTCGCGTAACAGAGTCACGGTGTATAGAGACGGCGATCGGCATACTTGGTGCGGGTTTCTCGGGCTTATTGACGATGAAATTAAGGCGATTTGTCGAAGTAGAGCGGTTTTATTGAGAGTTTGCGCTCCTTTCAGATTGTGGATAGTGAGAGAACAAGCGCGAGCACATGCACATACACGCAAATACGCAGTGCGTTCTTCTTCGTTCACGATGTCGATATCACGCCAATTCATTTTTCCACACATACGTGAAACTTTATATACCTATCAAGGGAACTTGTGTACGCCGTTTCTCCTATTATTTCTAATAATTCTTGATGATATTTTGCAGAATTTTTTGTACTCGCGGAAGATCGTAGCGCGATTCGCGTGAAAAATTATCGTCTTCTTCGTTGGAGATATTGCGGCAAAATTCAATGTTGCGGAAAGCAATGTACTTTTGTACACAATCTTACCGCATCCATCTTATTTGAATGCGAGTACTTATTCTTTTCAATTTTTTTAAATCATTCTTTTGCATCTATACATATAGACGTATTCGATTCCTGGTATTTGGTACGGAATCAAACTGCTCGCACAGGTAGAATACTATAATCTAAAGGCTTATTTGTGTTGTTGCAGGTGCACCTGTGTGAAGCCGGAGGCGGAGGATTCGGAGAACGGGAGAATCTAGGTATGATTGCTTTGTGGAATTTCAAGCGCAAGAATGTGGCTTTGAATGTATCTATGTAAATCATGTTCTCGGTCACATTCGAAGAATTGATTGATTATTTTAATGCTAAAAAAGAAAAAAACAAATCAAATTTTACTTTAAGGAAATCTGAATAACTTCGCATAATAAAATATTAATAAATACATCTTTAGATATACTTACAAGATTTGATAGGAAATTTTGATATGAACTTAAAATGAGAATTGTTTAGATAAGAATAACAAAGGTAATGTATAAGATATATGATTAAAAAATATAATAAATTATGAATTATTTGGTTAAAATAATTAATCAATATTTTTAACATAGTTCAAACATAAAAAGTGATTGGCATCAACTTTTAATAATAAACTGTATTTACTTATCAGTCTGTCCACAACAATTGTTTCAGACTTTTTTTTCAAATACCCACTTCCTCATACTAATAAGATGGTATTACTATGACACATCAATCACGCTTTAATGATACTTACTTGTCTATCTTTATCAAATGACAGAATATCGTTTGAATAAAAATACATTGAACATATTCGATTCCTTCGTGTTTTTAACATGAGACTTACATTCCTTAAAGTCTCTAGAAACGCATATATTTTCAAACGAACAGGTTTTATCTATATAGAGAATGTTGCATCGAATGATTGAAATACATGAATCACGTCTTCATTCGAATTCAGATCAACGAACCTGCATCATTCGTCGATGGGGAAAATTGTACGGTGGAAGATATTTCTTACTTTCGCGTGATCGTTCCGTACCGCTTGATCGATGGTATCTATAATAAGAACATAAGATACAGCAGCCAAGTTTTACCGATGTTAAATGGTTAGTTTCGCCGATCATTTTGTTTCTTTGTTTCCATCCATTATACGGCGTAAAGTTTAAGTTTCAATTACGAAGTCGCGATCTGCACGCATAGTTACATACACGAGATGCATCGTAATTGGCTCGTAAATTCCACGTATATAAAATGTAGACGTGTACAAAATTGAGCAACTGATATTTATGCAATTAAAGATGTCTTTTAAATATATTATGTATAATTGAGAAAGTCAATCATGAATATTTCAAGTTTTTAGTTTTTTATATTTGTTCGAGAAGGAACAAGCATTTTTATAGAAAAATCTAGAGATATAAATTATTATTTTCACTTACTATTAATTATATCGTTTCGATCTATAGTTTCTCAAGCTGAAGTAATTTTTTTTGCTCTTGCTCATTCTTTTTTTTTTTTTCTGTAACATTGTACAATGAACTTTAGCGTTTCATTGCTATAATCATTATCATCGTATATTAAAAATAATCATGGGAACCCCTGTTGTGCATATTTATGAATCTTCCATAATATTACTTGCTCTATATAGTAATTACCACAGGTTGATTTACTTTATTACTTCATTGTTATGCTAATATCACCTATAATAACCGTGTTCATTATTTGATAATCATATAAGGAGGAGTCGTTAGAAATATATAATATACATATGGTACATACATTTATTCGATGATATCTGGGTCACTTATTTTTAAATTAATTGAATGAACTGGCATTAATAAGAAACTAATTAACAACTAAATTAATAATATAGTTGAATGACTTAATATTAACAAACTCTTATTATAACCTCCAAATATAACCTCCAAATAATATCATCAGTCTTATTTTATCCTAATTTTGGCTCATATTTAATAATTTATTTTAAAAAATATCTCATAATTAAGATATTTTATATTTTTGTAAAATATATTAATAATTTACTATTATTATGTTTAAATTTATTGTGTACATATAATCGTATTAATGACGATATATATATATACATCGAATAAAACAAAAAATTTCAAAAATTCAACTAATAGATAGGTATAGGTCTATAATCTACGTCAATAAAATAAATTTATTTTTATCGATTATTCAATATTTGTAAATTTATCGTAACATTATAACTTACATAAAAAACAGAGATTGTGAGGCTCGTAAACCATAAAAACTAAGCTTCAACCATTCAAAGTACAGGAGTATTTTCAAGTAAGCAAATTGTCACGTGTATGCACATGCGAAAAATGCAGATATGTATAAATATATGTGTTTATCTCATCGTTGACAAAAAATACGGTTCAGCATAAATTTTGCAAAGAATACTGTCCATCTTCCGATTCGATGTATTCATGTAAAAGAAAATACATTAAAAGCGCGTGCGCATGAGCATGCGCACGAAATAAAACTGCGCACAAAATTGCGCACAAACTACACGTTCCTTAGTTAACGCGCGCGCGTGAATAAACAAGTACGAAGTTTATTTTAATGGTGTTATGTACATTATACTACGTTGTTTGTTAGGTATGTTATGGTTTGTATGTATGGTATGAGGAAACGAAACGACTGTATGTTGTTCGAAACTATGTACGAGTTCTGGCGAAGTCGAAAATATGCCCAGTGGCTATCACCCACGTTTACACCATAGCTATAAAAGATTTCTATATAATGTGATTACAGTCGCCAACTAGTGTTTAACGATACGATCAGGATATCAATGAGATATATTATAATTAAGAAATTTATCTTGACAACTTGAAATAAAAAGATGATCATATAATATGTCTTCATTGTAATTAATATTCGATGTTATTTTTATATGTAGAAAAGATAGAACTTGTTATATTTGTATTATATGTCACATTTTTATATTTTGTGAATTTATTTATATAAAATTTGAGTGATTTATCTTTTTATTTTTTTTTTTTCGAAAAAATAACTAACTTTAATTAATCTTTTATTCTTGGAATTCATGGAATGTGTAATTGAAATTTTTCCAGAATATAATTCTCTGAAATAATTAAAATATTTCTACTATTTTAGATAGAATATTATTAAATGAATTTTATCTTAATATTTTAAATATATTATACATTAAATATATTAATATTGTTTGATAATTAAGGAAAATAAAGGAAGTATATTCAATATTAAATTAAATAAAACATTTAGAGTTTAGATGCTGTTCTAAACGACCATGACAGTAGAATATATTCCGATGTTTTTTATAAGATTAATACTGCATCACATTCATCAATATTTTAATTATATACCTTTTACATAAATTATTTATAAATGCTTTTATAAAAAAACAAAAAAGAAATGGAATAATTATTATTTCATATGTAACTCATTTATGTGAACAAAAAAAAATATTTACATCTCTTATATTTAAATCTCTAATGATCATTTAATTCTCTCAAATAATAAAATAATCACAAGAAAATATTTCTAACATTATTAGGAATGCGTTTGCGTAATCAAAATTCGAAAGTTTCCTTATATATCTCATATTTCTTTGAAATTTTCGTTCTATCGTTTCTCTTCTATCTTCTCTTCTTCTTTTATATCTGGTAACACATCGTTGGCTTCTTTTAATAACGATAGTTTTTTGTTTTTTTGTTCGAACCATATATACACTGCATTAAAACCGATAATTGAAATAATTAAAACGCACAACTCACCGATGGTTACAAGTAATAATAATTAAAATGGAACGGTAGTGCGCGAACAGGAACGTAATACGAAGCGCGAATTCGCGTATAATTCATCATTCGTGTATTCCGTATTCCACGTAGACGGTGTACGTGCTGAGAGAAAGACTCGTTTCGTCTGAGGAATGCATGGCATTATAATGAGAACGCGGCAAGACCACGGTGCATCTCCGCGACTCGATTATTTTGTTTAATTACAGGGAACATTAGACAAGTCACATCCGCGGCGTTACATGCTCCTCGGAATTCTTCTGTGAAAAAAAGTATCGCGGCTCTATTGTTCGTCTATTGCCACATACATAGCTATGTAATTATTCATACTATTCATAATTATTCACACAATAATTTTTTATACAGCATCCTGATTATATTACAAAGGACGTATAAATGTCTTGTGTATTATCATTAATACGGATGACTATTAGATTTTGATTAACTGCTATTTATCGTTTGTGTGATTATAATTGTAATTCATTAAATTATAATCACTCAATAATGACATTCATGATTTCTGAATTTGTTTGAATAATTATGAATAGTTTAATATGTTCATAATTCTGTATTGTCAATAGAATACTTTAGTTGAATCAGTTCTTATTTGAAGCATTCAAAGAAAAAATAGTGTAAATCACAAAATTTTTAATTTAAGAGAAAAATTATCTAATAGAAAAATTATTTGAGTTACAAAAGAAAATATATTTGTACCATATCTTCTATCTTTTTTTCTTTTTTCTTTTCTATCTATTTGAAGATGTAACAATTATGGCAAATAAATGATGAAATATTATCTAATAGAAAAATATGCACATTAAACAAATTTTGAAATTTTAATTTTAATTTTCTCGAAAAAAATTTTATATTATTGTAATATAAAAAATTACATCCTGTACAAATAAAAATAAAAAAGAAAAAATTTCGAATGCAAATATAACATACGCTACTATGAATATTGTGGATAATAGTTGTAATTTTCTCAATAGCTTTTTCAACTGATATGCTTATCTTAATTTTTCCTAGAATAGTTCTGTTTTTTAGAGTACTTATCTAAGCTTCGAGAAGGCGAGAGAAGAAAGGGGAAGAAACAAAAAAAAAATTAACTGCATTCCTTATGAGCTCAATTAGCGGAAATTTCTAACTTTATGACAGAAAATACTAGTCGTTTCTTCATTTAAAAGCCCAATATATAGATAGATTATCGTTGCTTACTGGATGATAACAGTGCAAAGCATAGATTCCATAAAATAATAGTGGTTGCCTCGATTGTTGATTCGATTAATATTTGCCGCATATTCATACTATGGTTACACTAAATATATATTTAAATATTAAATATTACTTAAGGATAATTGATTTAAGATCCTATTATTTGTAATTATTTTAAATGCTTAGATAAATTCAGAAATGAATTTCATTATCTATAGTTATAAATCTTTCTATAATATATAATTTAATTAAAAATATAATAATGATATTTAATCTTTTGATATTTAACTTTTAAAGTATTAATTTAAAAAGGGATAAAATTAATTATTTCTGTAGTATTTATTTATACATTATTTATATGTTGAATACAAAATTTATTTATGTAACATTAATAATAAATTAAAATCATGATCGATTATGGTGTTTTTTAATCAAACTTTGACATATTTTATGATATTTTTTTCTTTTAGAAAACACATTAAAAAGATTTATTAAATTTTTATATATTTTAAACAAAAAATAAATTATATTATTTCATTATATTAAGTACGTATTTAGTTAATAGATTAATTTCTTCAATATAAATATTCTAATGATTTAAAAAAAAATTAATTCATTTATTGTATATATTTTTTGTATGTATATCATATATGTTATCATACATGTAATATTTTCTAGTTTAATTTATAATTAATAATCATTTACAATGTTCTCATTATTTTGTGTAACTTTCCACTTCAAAATCTTTACAGTTCACTGTTCTTACATAATTCTCTCAATGTTCCACGTTAAATTAGTGGTGAACAAGCAAAGCATATGAGAGATGCGCGAATTGCGCAATGTAATTACACGGTCGGACGAAAGACAGTAGTGGTTGCTCAACATGGATGGCGGCAACCATAAAGGCTCCGTTTCAACAAAAGTTCAACGAAATTCGAATACCGCAAATATTCAAAACAGTGACAGTCGCGCGTTCAGGCTCAATTTCTTTAACTGCGTATCTATTCACATTCCCGAGTTTCTCGATTGATCAATAAAAATGTGCAGAATTTTAATCATTAAGTAAACCACACACTAACATTTACGAAGTGTTTCCATGTCGATTCCTACGCGTTTAACGTAAACGAACGACTACTGTCTTTAAGAACTGGCCCTATCAATGCATCAACGACAAGTGCTCATAAACAAGCCCTTGTTTGCTAACATTTGTTTAGTGGAAGTGCTTGACAAATGTTTGTCACGGATTGCCTGCTATTAACATTTCAAAAAGCTCACAAACATTTGCAAGCATTCTACGTGACCGGTGAATACGCGACTTTAGTAGTCGAAACAAAGCTCGAGGTGGTCCACTCGGTCTCTCCGTACCGCGTTATTTCCTTACGTAAGCGCTGCACAGTGCACGGGTCGTTGCTTCGTTCTGTATGTCACCGTGTGCCGCGCACGGGAACACCAGTCTGACGGCATTCCATCGTGATTTGCGAACGTTTCGGTAAACGTTCAGCACACCCGTGGTTCGCGCGGTGTTTACGTCTGCTCCTCGTTGCAGAGGAGGAGAAGAGGTTGGCCGCCTCGTGGCGATAATCGGAATTCCGAAAGGAAAGCAAGTTACGCGTAATATCGGCCACGATTTCGTCGAATCGTATTTCTTGAGAGATCTTCGATTACAATTTTTTTTCTCTTATTTTTTTATTACTTTTTTTATTTTAATAACAGAATTGCTCAGTGTAAACGTCGTTCTGGTTGGTTTACGCGACACGTGTCTTGTTCAACGGATTTGGACTCTGCTCCGCTTGTTTTTAGGTTAAGGCCAATTACGAGAATTCTTCGAGTGGCGCGTCTAACCGTTGTAAATAAACGATTGATAGGTTAGGTCTGTTTCCTTTTACGATTGGACGTTAAAAATATGGTGATGGTGATGTTGGAAATCATGCGATGATGAAATAATACTACGAGAACCAACGTTTTGAAAATTGCATAATAGAATTGTAACTTGTTAATCGTTAAGAGATAATTTAAATGTTCATTATTTTAAAATTATGTATGAGTATAAAAAATTTCTTCGTAGCATATTTATTATATCACTCATGACACGAATTAATTAATTAATATCAAGAAATCGTATCCAATATTACCGTACTATGATATTCGTTTGAATTTTTTAATCGTTCTTTGTGTAATTTCGATGCTAAAATTGGCGTGAAGAGATCAGGATCTATATCCTGTGGTTCTTCATTTAGAATTAGGTTTGAAATCCAACTGAAAATCCAACCTACTCCGAAACTTAAGACACTTCCCAAGGGACAGTACCACATATATGAAATGCGATACAGGTAGAAGTATGAGTCATTGTTACTTTGCCTGTAACAGAAAAACCGCATATGTAATTTATTGCCTCTTAGAAACCAATTATGTTAAATTGTACTACGTAGAACAAGTATTAATTTTATGATTAAGGAAAGCATTAGCAATGCTTTGATATAATAGATGTGTATGTAATATTATAGTAAGAATATAATATCATCTTTTTTAAAACATAATTGTGATTTAGAAAATATATATTTATTTATATATATATATTTTTTATTGTATATTTACTTGATATATATGTTTGGATAATCGTATAATTCTTTTTCATATTAAAATGTATCTTAAAACCGTTATTCATTTTTTGAGAATCATTACTTTGATATTAATAATTATTAAATTAAAATAAATTACTAAATTATTGAACAATAACAATCATATATAATATATATAGATTTTTTTATATAATGAATTATGTTTTTAAAAATAATCAGGAAATAATTTATCAATAAAATATTTAAATATAATAATAGTAACAAATAAATAAATATTAACTTTTTGTAAAAAAAAATAGATTATATATTAAAAATATCATATAAATAAAAAAAATAAACTTATGTTATCAAAAAATTGATATTAATAATTCTTACAATATTATATCACTATAAAAACAATATATACGACTTTCTAAATGCTATTTCTCATCGACTAAACGTCAAAGAAGATCTCCAATGATAAAAACTAAAAAACAGTTGCGTGTATCAGAGAATGTGCGTGAACAGAGACTGAAAATATGCATGGTCAATAAATAGCAGGCGAATTCCTTACTGGTATTCAAAATGCAAATTCGACGATTCCTCGTAATCATAATGCGTGGCATTGCTACAGTTAGACGTGATATCCACCTTGTTCGGGATTGGTGGTTTTGGCTGACCGAAACCAATCCACAGGGAGAAAACGAGGCTAGTTAGTAGACCGACGATCGCTCCTCTCTGATTTCCCAATCTTGTAAACATGCCTAAAGTGAACATGCCGAACACAGGACCGCCCACCACACCAAAAATCGTCAGAGCTGCCTGAAGGAGTCCACCAAGAAAATGTCCCATAAATGCCAATCCTATACAACTAATACCGACTATAACGGCCAGAATCTTGCTGATGATGATTGAACCCGTTGCGGTAATCTCTTTATTCCTGAAATAATATTAATTATATCAGTTGATTATATAAATCTTATGCATTTAAATAATTAATTGATATGTATAAAATGAAATAACCAATGGTAGATATTCTAATTATACAAATCTATAAAGCTTCCTTTCGCAAAGCTTAACAAGTTACAAATTATAGGTTATGTTAATAAATTCGTCTGTATAATGATTTCATATTATTCAAATTTCATATTAATAAAAATTCTATCATAACAATCATTACAATTAATGATATTTGTAATATATTTGAATATAAATCGTAATATTATCATTAAAAATCTTTTAAATACATATAATTGTAAATTCTACAGTAAGAAGGATCCATTTTTATATTATAAGTAATATTCTTTATTCCTTATTCTCTATTCCTTTCGTTGCAGGATTCTCAATTGCAGTATTTTCTATTCAAATTTTTTCTCGAGAGCATCATCCAAGATAATTAAAAGATAATTTAAACTAATCGAACCAAAGAATTTCCCCTTGGTCACCGTACAATAATATTAGAAATCTAAAATACATAATGACACATTGCTTGACGAAATATTTATTAAATTCTACGAGGCTCACCAAAAACGACATATGGGTTTGATAAAATCTTCCAGTATAACTGCGGCCAAGGAATTCACCGTGGCAGAGATGGTGCTAAGTCCAGCGCTGAAGATGCCTGCTATAAAAAGGCCGGGCACACCTGGATACGCGGAAAGCATGTCCATCACATAAAGCGGCATTAATTGATCATAGGATCCGATCCTTCCGCTCTCGAGGGGGTCGCAGTTACGATACTGGGTGTATATCGCCAATCCAGTGAAACAGAGGCCCAAGGACATGAGGGAGGATAATGGCCAGCTTATCCAAATGGCAGATTGCGCGTGTTTCACGTTTCTGTGAAAAGCATGAAAGTCGAGGGAGATGATTTTACAGACGATTATTATTAAAGTCGAATCGGCAGCCGTGGCGGACGAGGAACGATTTATCGAACGATCGCTACCGGCGGTATGCATGCGAGATGCGTGGCTGAG
>NW_006263346.1:889277-898903 GCF_000469605.1 Apis dorsata
AAGTCCGGAGGAAAATTCCTCCGTCTCTCTGTCGTCACGCTACGAAGAAGAGAATCACGATAATGCGCCTCGAGATGAATACAATGCCGCGGGATCGGGATACGCAATATTCGAGCCATCTAGAGAAATTTCATTCGAATGCTGGTGGCTCCGTATCGTCGTCGATTTATCGAACGTTGATTTACGATTCAAGACCTGGGGAAGAAAGATCGGCCGATTCCACGATCGGTGCATGCCTATTTGCTCGTTTTAGCAATGTTTTTGCTACTATAAAATGGATTAGTGGAACAGTAGGTTGAAGATACTTGAACATGATTAAATTTAAATAAGAGTAATCTTAAATAAGAGTTTTCTTTTTTTAGATTACATGATTAATAACATTGGTTATGATATATTTATGCACTTGTACACGTATTAAAGAAAATTAATACGTTTGGCATTAATTTTTCATAAATTTTTTTATACGAACTTCTTATCGAAATAATTTTCATACTAGATTTATCTAAAATAATTATTAAATTATGTATGGTTTTCTACAACCATTAATTAATGACGTAGTTATATATTTTAATTCGTATTTTTTTTTTTTCTTTTAGGAATAATTTTTTTAAACCAATCTGCGTTATTCAAATTCATAAGCGCCGAGATGAAATTCTTGATGTTTTTTTTTAATATTTGGAAACGTGTCAGCAAGATGTTAGTTAATTATGAAATGTGTGGATATATATAATTCGTGATATCACGGGATACGTATGTATCGTGTAGAAAGTCAGCGTATACTCACTTGATGGTTAACATTCTCTGAACTTGAACTTGGTTGGTTCCGTACAAGGAGAGGTAGGTGAAGAAACCGCCAAATGTCAAGCTCCACCAGGTGTGTCGCACAGTTGGGTCCATTGAAATGCTGAATGAATGCACATGCCATTGTCAGTATCGATACCGGGCCTGAATTCCTCGTAAAATAAACGTTTCATGCCTGGCATGATATTTGAAAGTGTGTTAACTGCTCATGGCAATTTACAATATAATACCAAAGAGAAAATTTAAGTAGTTGCTAGCACACTATTACTCGTGTTATACAACGTAACGGTTTATATTATAATGATAGTTAAAGAACCATGCTCTGATTGTTTCGATGCCCTAAACAATACATAAAACATAATAATATCGTAAAATGTACTAATCAATGATAAATCGAGAATTTAAATGATAAATTCAGAGCTTTTAATATTTAATAACGAAAATTGATAGTAATATTGATCAGTAGAATAGTTTCTTCTGGATAAGTGATAGTAGAACTAGAGTTGCTCTATTTCTTTAATAACTTATATTATATTCTACAAGAATATACATGGATGAAAGAAAATAGTATTAAAAAACCGAATATATTTGATTTAATTCCTCACATGGCATTTATTAACGAAAATTATAATACTTATATTTAGAAAATCATAAAATCAGAAAACCCTAATAGTTATTTCCGTTACATTTGATTACTATTCAAATTACTTTTCTTTTATCCATTCATTAATGACATTAGTATGGTAGTCTTCACGATATAATAGGGTCATAAAGTACATCATTAGAGAGCGGCATCGATTGACGCAATGACATTGCATCGTCACATTTAGCTGGAATAATCTTTCTGGTTCAAAGCTAATGTATATTTCATGTAGATTTCCGGACCCTTATGTAAAATTTGACCTTTGACCAAATTGCTCTGACTTAGTTTATATCGTGAAACCTACTTTAATGGTTAATGCGATCGTGATTGGATTTTTTTCTTTTTTTCCAAGACAAATAAACGTTCACCTGTCAAATTCTATCCGTGATCCTTGTCGGGCAATCTCCCAAATTTTGTCAAGGCCTCCGACGTTCATGGCTGCGGTGATGATTACCAAGATAATAGCTATCAGCATCAACAGACTCTGAAATACATCGGTAATGAGAACCGCCTTGATACCGCCGATGGTCGAATAAAACGTGCAGACCAATCCTATGCCGATTACACTTGCGGTCGTCGAGATACCTGTGGTTGCTTCCAGGGCAAGTGCCGGTGCGTACAATACTACACCGCTGTACAGAAGCAGTTGAAGTGTGAAAGCGAAGCTTCCTGCCATTCTTGCCGCTTTTCCGAAACGTTTGTGCAAGTACTGAAAGTTATATTCGCATATAATAATTCTTATCGATTATTTTTTTACTTTCAATTAATATTAAATATTTTTTTTTTTTTCTTTTATCGATTAACATGTGAAGCGAGCATTGCCCCGTAACTCACTTACCTCGAAGGCGCTGGCTTTTCCAATCTTAAAAAACACCGGCATGTACAAGTAAACAACGAATGGTGTAGCAAGTCCATAAGAAATATTGATCACGGCGTATTGGGTACCATAAACATAATTTTCTGAACTCACTCCTAGCAAACTGACCGCGGATATATACGAAACCGTTAAGCCTATCGCGACCGGTAACATTTGCATCGATCTGTCTGCCATGAAATATTCCTGTTGTGAACCATGTCGAAATTACATGAAATTATTGGGCTATATAATACTTTCATCTTTTATTTCTTTTTTGTCGATTAATTTTTAGTAGAAATTTATTTATTAGTAAATTTTAATATTGAATTCATCGTTTAAGCATCTTGTAAAGATATTCGACCACTTTGAAGTGATATATATTTAGTAGAGATAGATTTTTATAATTCAAAAATCTCTATAAGAGTAAAATTTTGTCTAGAATATCCCAAAAGAGACGTATGGATTTTTCTTTCTTTGAAATTTTTGCAATTGGAAAAAATGTTGTACAAAATCAAAAAAAGATGAAATCTTTATCATTTTAATTCTTTCATTATATATACTCTTTCATATATATACTCTATATTATTTCTAAAAAAAAAAAAAGAAAGAGTTATTTAAATTGACTTACCTCCATCGATTTCTGTTTTCCTCCGCTAAGCCAGTAATATACACCAATTCCTGAACTAATGATCATCGTTATTACGATTACCGCATAATCTGCAGCTACCAGGTTAGCCATGTTCCACTTTTAAACGATATTGTCAGGCTGAATTCGACAGGCACACTAGTGCTTGGCCGCGATCGTACCCGATCGCGGCAGTTTATTTATTTAATGTATCGCTTAGTCGACAAACGTTGCCTCTTTAATCATTGTTGGCTTCAACACATTTAACATTGATGCCATTTACGTAATGATTCAAACAACCATCTGTCTGGCGAATTATATTAGCATTCTTTTTCCCTTTCTTTTTTTTATCGTATTCTGTTACAATTAATAAGTCTAGTTATAATTGAATGTTTTCTTTTCGAATTTTGAGAATCGTTAAGTTCATTGTGAAATTTGATTTCTACTCGTTCTTCGTTTGTAAACATCACTTGTGATAAATAAGCATTTATGTCTATACATCTCTGTTGATTTTAATCATCACCTGTAATTAGATTTTTATTTCCTTATGTGATTATAGTTTCTGTTTTAATGTGAAAAATAGGAATTGATATATTTATCATAAATATAAGCTGATAATATAATAGTAAGATGATACTATTAATGATGCAGTGTTATTTGAATAAAGGATACTTAATTTTCAAATGATTCTTTTGTAATTGTTAATCACAAGTTTTGATAATTTTATATATGTAAAAATAAAGAATATTATTTTTTAATAAAGATGTTTAAGATAAGTGAATTTAAAGATTAGATAATACTCAAATAGTAATACTCACATCAATTTTTGTATATATATACAATTCACTTATATTGGTAATTGCATTTTATTTTGTATATATTTATATTTTTAATGTAAGTGATGACTTAAAATATAAATTTATAGTATAACTTAAGTCAGAATTTATAGACTTTCTTTATAATTTTAATTATAAAGAAAACACTAAATATATATTAAACATCTGATCACTTATTTCATTTTTTATTTATCTATTTAAAAAAATATCAACTGTAACAAAATCACGCAAGGAAACGAACATTTTAAATACTGTACGCGACAATTGTATATACTGATGGATGTCGTGATAGTAACTAACAGAGATATATTAATAATTGTTTCAATTGTTACGATTAAAGAAATACCAACACTGAAATAAAGCTAAATCCTTACCAGTATAAACGTTTATATTATTTGTTACGAATGCAAATGTTATTTTTGATTTCATATGAAATGTCATGTTTCTTACTATCACTAAAAAACTCCTTAAGTTATAATTTTATCTGGGATGTGAAACTCGTATTAAAGTTCCAGAACGACTAAATATTATAAGAAAGAGTTTGAGTATTTAGGATTAAGTGACAGATAAGAATGATAAGTATGATAAGTTAAAGAACAAAAAATTTTTATCATTCAATTTCAGTTCTTTAATTGTACACATTTAAGAAGTACTATATAAACAATGGCACTTGTCAATTATAATGTATCGCGTGACTACTATTAAAACAGCTAATGATGTCTACACATTTCAACAACATTTCATTAAAAAGTAGAATTTTTAGAAAAAAATCTAATATTTATAAAAAAATGAATATTAATAAAATTATCATTAGACTAACCAAATTCAATATACAGGAAAAAAATATTTTATGAAAACTAAACCATATATATTATTATTAATCTTTCATTTTAGAATTTTGTTAATAAGTTCATATTCTTGTGCATTCAAACATTATGCTCTTATAACTTAATTTTTATACGAGTTTCATCTCTGATATCATTTTACTCATCGTTATCAATTTCAAAGCATGTATAATTATCGATGATATCGCACATAATTTTGATTATTTTGCAATTTTTTAAATTAGAACTATATAAAATCCAAATAAAAATCTTTTTTAAACTGAATCAATTTCTATTTTGAAATTACAAATCAATAAGATACTTCTATTCTTTTATTAATCAATATATTAAACTTTTTGATGAGATCTCTTTTTTTTCAATATCCTTCAATAAGTATATCGTCCCGTTATAGAACTTTTGCACAAAGTGAAGGTGTACGAAAAGTTTCTAACTATAAACGCACAGTTACATTATAAAGATTACAGTTATAAAGTATACATCAAATATTAAGTGAAAGACCATAGATATCGGATCTCGTATAGGTTTGTGACAGTGTTTACGGTACTGGCGACAAGCGTTTCCTGCGTACTATCATAGAACGCGTTGTTTGCACGACAAGCGCTTCTTACGGAGCTACGGTTTATGCACGTTCGCGGCTATACAAACCTACGCGTTGAACGTGCACGTACGCACTTCCGCGTTCTCGTATCCTACCTGAGAGAGCGCGGGTGTCTCTTACGATTATCGTCGAAATAAATTCCGCGGTAACCTATGGGTCTTCTTCTTCTTCGTGATCTTGCTTCCCTATTCGCATTAGAATATGCATAACATGTTGGAAGGAGAAAGAAACAGTCTGCATATATATATAAAATGTGTTCATCCATCTAAATAGATCTATAGATCTATAGATTTATATAGTTTGATGGAATGTATCAACGTCTGTAAAAAAATATTATTTTTTTTTAGAAATATAATAAAATTTTTTGTAAGTTATATTTTTTAAATATTTTTATATTAAATACATAAATAGATATTCTAAAATGATGGAAGATATTCTAATGATTTATGATATTTTATGATTAAAATTAGAAATAGATTAGAAAATAATTCTTTTTCCAAAAATATATGTAAATAAAAGATTAAAAATGAAACGATAAATTTATAAAAAGCACTTGATCAAATATATAATTAACTTTTAACATTTTCTCGATTCAACTATTAGTAGGATTATTTTAATGATGCATTGTAAGATAGAAATGATAGGCAATTCTAAGTTAATTAAATTGATAATTATGCTTTTAGAGAGAAAAAGTAATTCGAGATATCGCGTTCAATTCAGTCGCTGAGCAAACTTGTTTGTTCGACTAAACAATTTACCTACACATTAGCGATTCTACGGTGGTGCCTGTTAGCGCCAGCTCCTCGTCACGAGCTGCTCGTGTAATGCGTTAATGTGTGTAGAACGTACGCGTTACTGGCAAGATGCTAAACAATTACACGAAGTCCGATGGGCTATTGTTGCCCAAGCCATGAAACAGGTTGCATCTTTCTGGTCTTGTATCGAAATGAAATTGATATACAATTTTTATTCCAGTTTTACTATATAAAACATATTTAATAATTATTTAAATATATTAATTTAATATTACTAGCTACTATGATTATTTATACTAATATTTAATTGTATCAGCATTTATTCATCAGCAAAAATACGTATGAATATACTTATGATATTGATTGTTTTTGATTTTCAAGAAATAAATATGTAAACATTTATATAATCTCAATTTCTAAATCAGTTCAAATAACATAGTCTAATTTAGTCAATTCTAATTTAATCTTTGTTCTAATTTTAAAAAAGTCAATTTAGTTAAATTAATTGGATATTCGAAGAGGTTAGGTTTGATTCCATTAGTGCAACTAGTAAACTAATACAATTAATTTGATCATGTTGAATCGCAAATATTTCAATCATTATTGACGAAATTAAATTATAAATACTTATTATAATTTTTATTATAATAATAAATTAAATTTTCATTTAAAAGACTCCTATATAAATAATCTCATTTAAAAACAATGCCAGTTAAGTAGTATTTTAAAATTGTAGTCCTTAACCTATGTACACATAAACATGCATCAAATGTTTTTACGTTACAGTCTTTAAGAAGTTGGCAATAATCCTCGGGTGATTTTAACATACAAATCAGCGCGGAAGATAGATTGCATTATCATTGCGTCTAGTGAAGAGAACGTGCAACCATTTCGGCAAATATTCATTCCACGGCAGTATTTTATTGGTCATGGACGAGGTGCGCCCGTGCTGCGCGTTTCTCGTGCGCATTCTTCGTTCCGTCAGAGGCGTCAGTGTCGCGGATCTACGCTTCGAATGGCGGGTTTGTTGCCGCGATCCCCGTCACGGCGATAATAAATTTTCCGTATCAAAGCGTCGTTAAGTGGGAATTATTTTGCAATTAAGAACAGGTTGTTCCACGGATCGAATCGATTACGATCTAATCATCCACCGTTGCCGTTGCAATTTGCCTCTGGGATTTATTCATAAAATCGTCGATTTATTCGTAAACGCGTAAGAAAGGCATTCCAGCGCGGCTTAACGAGAATGCTAAACCGCAAGGGCAGGAGATCAGGGACTTTACTAGAATGCGCGGCGAACTGCATGCACGCATGATGCATTTGTTGAACCGTGGGTGGAAGGAGAAGAAAAGAAAGAAAGAGTGGGAGAAAGAAAGATGAAGGCGCGTAGGATGAATACGGTGCAGTCTTGATGTATTTTTTAACACTAACTGCCGGGTGAGTTTCACATATTTTGTTTACGATATACTTATCTATATTATTAAATATCTATATTAATAAAAAATTCATTGTTTAATATTAGAAAAATCAGTCAAAATGGTAAGAAATTTTATTCGATATTCCCATTTTGATATTCCTATGTACTTAAAAAGGATAAATAATAATTCATTCAAATATTTTAATTAATTCTTGCATCATAGATAATTTTTTATTTTAACAATATCTATTAATTTCTAAAGAAATAATCATTTACATGATTTTGTCCCCCTCTATGTATTATCGTTACAAATAAAAAGAGTTCAGAAAAAAACCAATAGATTGCGCGTATGTAGTCAAGAATATAGTCAAGAAAAATAAGAACAGGGCTTAAGGTTGCTTAAATATCGCTATTTCAATTAATGGCTAACATTCATATTTGCGACTATTCTTAAAATTTGTTTTGTTTTATTCCCTATTCTGTTTTTCGATTTTGTTTTGTAAGAATAGCAAATGAACGATCAAGCAGAAAGAAATAAAATCAATATTTCTTTTTTAGATTTAATTACTAGCTTCTATAGATTCAAATGACGTAAGAGATGTACTGGTTCTTGTACTTGAGACATTAACCACGAGATCGCGCATCACTTCATTATGTATTTCCCGCGCATTTTAGTAGTTTGCTAGTGGTACAAGAAGATACGAACGAGTTTGCACGTGACGTGAAAATTAATTTACGATAAATGTTATGGTAAATTTTGTGTTTTGTGATTTTTATGAGCATTGTGACATTTAAACAAGCAGCCAATAGTCGTTGTGAAATGTCTATGCGATAAAACTCGTTTGCGTGTATCGTAGGCTGCGTTACAAAATATGATAGCAGTGTTCTGTGTGAAGCGTGCTTCAGTTTGCTATATGGAATGAAGAAAAAAAGATGGAGGCAAAGAAAAAAAAAAGGAAAGGAAAGAAAAATGAGAAATGGGGTTCTAAGTAAGTACGATAGCGTAACATACTGACCTTATATTTTCATTAGCATACAATCAAGTCTAGATAAAGGAATACGTATATATGCCGGCATATCGGAAATACATATAGCTACGCGATCAAATCGTTGATAAATGCGAATAACGGTCCATTAGAGGATGCTCCCGGAAAGCTATGCAACAAATAGAACGAAATGATCGATTGATTAATATTTATCTTCAATCGATGACTGTTACACGTTACTAAGAGATTATTAAAATATGAGAAGTCATATATTTTTAAAATTTAGAAAAAAAAAAAGAAATTAAATAAAAATTTAAAAATTCTTAATCAATATAGAATGTTAGAATATTTGAACAATTAGTTTATTATATAATAAAATAAATATGAAATAAAATAATATTTCTTAGAATTTTTTTAATTTTAATATATAGGTTACTTTTGTACTTTTTCGATTACTATCATTGAATCAAGCGCTATATAATCAGCATATAAATCCAATCCGAATTAATACATTCATTCTCACTTGTATAACCGGAAATTCTGCACATTTCACGGACGCCGACTACTAATATAAATTCGGTATTTAGATTAATTTATTTTTATCAAATTCTTATTAATTTTTCAAAATAAGATTTTTATATGCAATGTTGAAAGTAAAAAATTACTTTAATGAAAATATAATATCAAATTCTTGTTATATATTAATTAATATTATATTGCATTTTATGAAATTCAATAATAAAACTCAAAATTCATAATATTTTTAGATAACTATTACAATTAAAGAGATTTATTCATATACTTATATGTAATTGACGAATATGACTAAAAATGACAGTCTGTTCTTTCGTTATCTTTTCGTCGGCCATTTTTAGAGATTCGTTCTCTTTCCCTCCAGATAGGTAGGTTGCTAGGTAATTAGATTTGTACGCGCGGGCAACATCGGCGCTTGAGAAAAGGACGAGAAGTGGCGAGAGTGCGCAAGACACGGTTACTCATGCCACTGGAATGTAGTTCACATTGTTTATATACCGCCTCCTACGTGCATGCACGTCGCACTTCGTCGAACGATAAAACCAGTCGCCGGCGCTCCCGTCGTGTGGATATCGGTCTCCGTGCATGTGCACACGCTTCGTCGATCGCCACTTTCATCCCTGCCGATCCGTGGAATCCTCGTTCTGTTTTCGAATTCGCTACGAGTGGCTGTGATGCCGATAGGGAGAAAAAACATCCACCCGCCATTCAAGTATGTTCTTTCGATCCG
>NW_006263346.1:899184-912847 GCF_000469605.1 Apis dorsata
TGATGATCGAGGATGGGCTAATTGCCGGAGATCGGTACAGGCACAAAGGTCGCCGGTGTCGCTTGTAAAACATCCTAGATCGTTTGACGAGGCGGTAATAAAAGACTGGTAACGCGGATGGCATTCGTTATGGGTGGTTATTCCGAATGGAGGATTCTTACGAGTATTCGTCACCCAAGGCTGAGGAAAATAGATTTTTGAAATAGATAAATAAATATATAGAAATATATAAATAAATAGAAATAAATATTTTTTTTTCTTTTAATGATACAGGCTTTTACAAATAATTTTTTTTTAAAAGAAATACTATCTTAAATGTATATTTTAGAATCAATTAATACAAATACTGTTTTGAAATGGATATTTCGTTGAAATATGCAACCATTTTCGTTAGTACGTTTATTACATTTCGATTAAACGAATAAATATTCTATCTACATCTAATCGGATTTCATCAATTTATAAAATTTATAAAAATATTTATCTGCAACATCTGTCTACAATACTTCTTGTCGAAGATCATTTCAAACGAATTCTCTTATCCCTTGAAGTATTCCATCATCAAAAAAATCCCTTTATATCAGAATAGCATCGAGTCTTTCGTCGTATCCACAAATAATATACCTCGACGGTTCATCCCCTATCGTCCTCCTTGCTCTCCACGAGCAAGTACCTATCGAGATCCGCGCGCAAAAATTGATCCTCCGTGATTTTCCTTCGAAGTCTGTACACTTGGGGTCGGTGATCGCGAAGAGAATGCTATAGGGACACAGGTTGAACGGCTGCGAAATGCATTGGCTATCGGGGTCCAAGAAGGGACGAGAGATAGAGAATGAGAGAAGAAAAAGAGGGATAAAGAGGGATGGTAGAGAGGAGGGTAAGAGAGAAAAAGGAGGTTGGATCGGGGGAGGGGGTAGGGAGAGGGCGGCAAGAGGGGGGGAGGGAGAAGAAGAGACCGGCTTTTATAATGGCGCGGCAGTTATACCGGTAAGCGAGTAAATGCATCAACGTGCTGCAAACCGAGAGGCACCTGAGAAAGAGAAATAGACAACAACTGACTACGAGTGCATGTACGGGAGAAAGAAGGGATCACGGTAAGGGGGTGGGTGTACGGAGAGGTGGAGGAGGGAAGGGAAGAAGAGGATCGAGGGAAAGGGACAGAAAAGAGCCAGACTCCTCGGGGTGTGGGCGGATTGCACGCGTCTCTCGGTAATGGATCCCATCGATCATCCCTTCGCGGGTAGATGGTTTCTCTTCCTTTCTGCTCTCTCGTGGATCGTCCATTAGTCAATTTCGTCGATTACCGTGGCGACTTCGTCGAATCATGGGACGACCCCAAAATAGTCGTGTCGAGGACGTGGAGGAGAAAAGAAAACGCCGCCACGATGGCAAAAAGCCACTTCGTTGCGCAGACATGGTGCAAAGTATGTCAAGAATCATTTATGTCCTTGATGATACGTATATGTATTATATAAAAGAGTAAATTATTGGCGCGAGAACTTTGAAATTTTTTTCTCCGAATATAAAGTACAAGACAAGTCTTCGAATTTTCAAAATTTTTCAATATATAAATTTCCAGTAACATTTATGGGAAAAACGAATATAATGTAACAAAGATTCAATAATTCTCGTATAAAGGATATACGTACGAAGAAAACTCGGTAGAAATCGATACAATTAATCGGTTCCAGCGGGTTTGAAATTCCACGGTGGATCTGATGCTCTCCCCGTTGCATTTTTCTTTTCTTTTGAAGAACTTATTGTCCGGCCGATTTACGAGCGGTTGGCTGGCTCGGCGCGAGCGAGACCATCCCGTTTCTCCATCCACGCGACCGCCTCTTGTTCCACAGAGATGAAAATGGAGTAATGCCGGGAGCGATTCTGTGATTTACCGTGGACCAACATCCAGAAAGAGATTCAACACACGTATTGTGAACCGTGTGCAGAGGCCTTCTTCTTCTTATTCCTCCTCTTCCTCCTCCTCCTCCTCTTCTTTCTGCTGTTCCTACCGGTTGGGATCTCTGGAAATGCCAGTGTGATTTGTGCGACCGGTTACCGTTTTCATTTGCATATCCCTATCGGCTCTTTCGTACATTGTTATCTTCGTTGCCACGTGATTCTCTGGTCTAATAGCCTGACATGAAGTAATCCCGGTAGTCCTCTCCTCTCTATTTCGAGGAACGTTATGTGGATGTGTTGGATCCGTCGGTCACGTTATTTGGATAGTTAATCGATTTTTTGTTCTCTTTTTTTTTCCTCGTTTGTTTTTTTTTTTCGTGAGATTCGTTTGGTTCTTATCCTTTGATATAGAAGGCAGGATGATTTAAACGAAAAGTCGAGGTATCGATCTATATTATCCCATCGATATTGTATAAATTCATTACATATTATGTTTTCCATCCCATCCATTGGCTTACAATTATAAGGCAATCACACGTCTCAAATTTCGCGCGATATTTTTCGAAACATCCATTGGAGAGTTTATTTTTCAAACTTTCGTATTTCAATTATAGTTTATGATACAAACGGTGTCCACGTTGAACCAGCTTTTCTTTCTTTTTCCACTGATATGATTGCAGTGAGGACGCTGGGCGTAGCGGCGACGAAATGAAGCATGCAGCATGCGTGGTAGCGGTGTCACGGCTGCGCGGTCCTGCCTTCAACCCCTGGTGTCCGCCAGCCGCTACCTCGCCGTTCAAGCCCTTCCTGGTGATCCTCTTTACTTCGTCGTTGAGGTGAGTACACAGACATTTACATTATTAAACCGGGGAGAAGGAGGAGGAGAATAATTCATGACGACAATGCATATTCAACTTGTTGCAACGTACATCATAATCGTTTTCATCTTGTTCCGTTACGCGCATGGTAATTCCGGATCGTCTATTTTCCATACAACGCCATTCTTTCTTCATGGAGTTAATGAAAAAACCAATAACGTTGAAAGCTATATGTTTAAAGACGATCGTGTAATTTTTCTTCATACTTTAGAACGATTCGCATAATCGCCAGTATCATTTTATAGAGAAGTCGATATCTTTGAATCTTATCTTTTATGAATATTATTAATTCTTGTTTGAAGCGTTTATAGCGTACGAATTGCTGTTTAAATTACCGGTAAGATACTTTACGATTGAAGATACGAGGGAAAATGAGACGGAATATAAAGTGATACGATATAATAACAATGATAAGAAACTTATTATTGATAATAATTAAATATAAAAATATTTCGATAGAATAATTTCGAAATGTCCATGCTAGATTATCATGATTGACGAATATTCATATAAATAAATCAAATAAATAAAATTTTTATTCTTAATATTCGTGAAAAAAAAGTTACATAAAATATTATTATAAATACACGATTGAATTGAAAATCACGCGCATCGTGTATACGAAAAAAAAAAAAAAAAAAAAAATGAAAAAAGAATTCGATCCGATTATTTCTTCCTTTTTTTTTTTTTTTTTTTTCACATGTAACATGTACCATCATCCGGTTGAAACGAAAACGCGCAACATGGCCGCGAAATACCATACTTTATCGGGACATGTGCATCGCGATGTCGAGGGCACGCCTGGATTTTCTAATCGTGGAATGCGATTAGTTACATCCGTGGCGCGCGTGGGCGTGCGAGCGTGGAATAACCGATGCGAGAGAAACCCGCGTATAGTATAGTCGATATATTAAGGCGTGCGAAGGTACATGCACCTGCCTTGTCCTCCCTAAGAGTCATTTACAACCGGCAGACCGGGGGAGTGAAGAGGAACGCCCGATACTATGTGGAATGGCTAATTGAAAAAGTTGCTGCCTCGGTTATTTTGTAACACCGTGTTGTACAGAATTATGTTTCACGCGTGAAAAGTAATTTTATTTCATTATATTTTTTGAATGTGTATATATTGAATATACGATCGATTTATCTTTTCTTTTATTTTATTTCTTCGAGAATCTATCAATCTTAATGCTAGAATGTTGCTTGATGAAATTAGTAAAAATTGAGATAAACAAAGAGGAATATCCGTATTCTTATTGAAAATAATATTTATCAAAATATAATTTGTCAAATTTTTTAATCATCTTCTGCTTAATTATCTTCTAACCGTGAAACATTCATATAGTATAGCTCTTCTCTACGATGGTAGAAAAATTTATCTTGAAACTCCAGAGAATATCAGAGCAATATTGTTATTCAAATTTCCGTTGTTCGTGTTAAAAAGATCGTATTTATCTCGCATTTTGTCTCACTTATTTAAGCTTCAGGTATACATTAATGTATACCATTAATGTATATATGCGATACAAAAGTTATATCAAATGCAGTGTATAATTATATTAAAAAATTATTTACGCAATCTCACCGAAGAATTCACTCGAGAACTGGTAAGAAAGAACTCGTTTAGTTTCGCGTGGCACGATATTTTTCGTCGATTCACGGTAGAACGCGTGCCCTCGTAAATTTTTCAATGCTTCGCGTGAAAAATGAGTGATCTCGTTTTTGAGGCGCGCGTTTACACGAATTATACACGCGCGATTCATCATCGTTTCAACGCAGTTATGATTGCTATTAAAACAGTTGTTGCCGATTAAATCTGTCGGAATAAAGGCTCGTTTGATAGTGGATTTTAACTCAACGATTCGTAAGATACACGATTATATCGCCATGTTTAAGCGTCGACATGACTAATGCTTGTCGCATATAAAACACTACAGGTGTAAATTTCATTTTTATCTGTGTTCATTTTTTTTTTTTTTTTTTTTTTTTTATTTATCATTGTATCAATCAATCGTCGATCGAATATCAAAAACTCATTGTGGTTAAATTATACGGTTTTTGCAATGATATTATTGGTTGGATTATGTCTGTTATCGTGTAATGGTAAAAATAATTGTTTTTTTAAATATTGATTTTTATTTTTCTTTTTATTTATTTTTTTTTTAACGAGAAAATACGGACTTCATTGATTAAATCTTAATCATGTTTGCAAAGCAGTGGTGCTTCTGCAACGAATTCATTAATACAAGTCCACAAATGAAGAGGAAGCAACTGTATTCTTGTTTCTTCACGATATTTTCTATGCAACTATGTAAAAGTATATTATTGATTCTTTTTTTCTATCTTTTCTATCTTTCTTTATAATGCCATTTTTTTTCATCTAATGCATAATATATTTTTCGATAACAAACTTATAAGAATACTCGTTCCTTCCACTGTTATTCTCGCAATTTCACAATCCAAGACGCCATATACTCTTTCATAATTCTCTCTCTCTCTTTCTCTCGACTTCAATCAATTTCTTAAATCTCAATCACATAAATTTCATAATCGAAAATACCAAACGTATATTTTCTACATCTTCTACAGACTTTTGTTCAACAAAAGGCAATGAGATTCTAAAAAACAAAAAAAAAAGATATAAAAATAAATAAAAAATAGAATAAAATTTCAACCTTTTTGTTTCTTTTAAAAATTGATCGAAAAATTTCACATTCTTTTATTTATCTTCCAATTATTCATTTCTAAAATTCACTTGTACTTTGAAAATTTTCGAATTTGATTTCCTCCATAGAAGAGCAAAGTCTGAAACAGCTTTATTCCACATTATCGAAATATTTTTTTTTTTTTTTCTTTTCACGTGAAATCACACTGTACCATGTGGAAAGAGTTTTTCCTGACAACGAAAAATATTGGGAAAACACTGGAACAGGGAGAATGCGTGGCGAAGGCGATAGCAAGCGTTTCAATGGCAAGGTTTTTCCGCAGCAACGTCGATTTGCCCGTTCGAGGCTATTGCCTTCTCGCGTCGTTAGACAAACCATCTACACAGAGCGTTACACACGCGCATATATATACGGCCGGTAGTGTTCTGGCGCACCTTCTCACACGATACTATCTACTTAATTATAGCCAGGTTCATTTGTAACGACGAATCTGAATTCCCGGTTGCCAAGGAAATTCCTCGTTCTGCCTGCCTGGCCCCGTGTTGGCCTGCTGTGAAATCAACGGGGCTGGCATTCTGGCTTCATTATACCGGATCAAAGTAAGAATGTTACTCGCGTGCAAGTTATCAAGTTTGTTCTATGGAGCTAGGATGCAGTAATGTATCTGTTAAGTAGGTATATGGATAATATCTAATTAATAACTCGTGGTCGTTTAGAAAAATTTAGAAAACGGATGTTACAAATTATTTTCAACATAGTGATGATGATAAATGGATATGGTAAAATATAAGAAACAAACACAGTTGCAGTATCTATGAAAAATGTTTGAAATAAAGGGTTTACTATTTCGTAATATTGCAAAATTAGTGGATTTTTGTTACTATTGATGGAAACGTGTTAAAAAAGTGTAGGAGTAAATAATAAAAAATGAAATATGAAAATTAGCGGTATAAAAAAAGGATACATTTTTGAATATATTTTTATATATTGTATAAATTCTATAATTTTTTGCTGCATTTGAATTTCTTTATAAAAATAAAAATGTTATATGTAATTAATTCTTCGAAATTATATAATATATTTAATATTAACTTTCTTACATCGCTATAGATTTTTTTTTCACAAATTGTACGATTCATAAAACAGAAAAATCTGGAGGATAATTAAAAACGCGTGAGAAGAGGAAAACAATAAGAACAAGAAAGAAAGATATTAGTTTCTTCTGCTGCGTGTAATTAATCTATTAACTCTGAAGGAAAATGAGTAAATTCATTATCTCTGGATCGCCGGTAATTTGGATGTATTTCCGCCTCGTAATTTCCTGGCAACAAGCAGGGAACGAAAGGAAGAATAAACATTTTTCCGATCTGAAACGCTTACGTGTTCCTGAAATAGACTCATTGTTACAAAATACGATAAGAGATACACGAATTAAAAATGTTTCATTCTTCGTTATATTTCCTGCCTTTAACACTCGTGTTTTCTACGGCATATTTCTCAAATGACCGTGTCGATTCCTATCTGGTCCCGGTTACGTTTGTACCGATACTAATTTATTACAATGGCAGAACGGTAGCATAATAATTATGCAGATAATTGAAATGCCGATTAGAAAAGTGGAATGGCCAGGTTTCTTTTCAAATGGAAAAATACGTCCATTGTTCATTTCATCCGTAAGATTTGTAGAATGTCTATGAGAAATATTGTTATTCGAGTTTATGGTCTTTTTTATTTCTCGTTTGATTTATTTTCCTCTTTTATTTCTTTCTTTCCTTCAAAGGATAAAAGTCGAATTTTGAACTTAATCCAAAATGGACTAATATTCTTGCATTCTTTGTAATATCAAATATTTATTAAAATTGCACGAATTTTAAATTACTATTATTTAGTACACGTACAACTAATATCTATAAAAAAAAAAAAACAAATTACGACTTAAAAATATTTTCTCGATATACAATTGTTATTTCAAAATCAAAATCAACGTCCTTATTTCCATAATTATTTCCATAATTATACTTCGTATATTTTTTCGCAAAATGATGGCCAAGTATTTACGATGATGTAAAAATGATGTAAAAATCTCCCCAAAAAGAAAAAGAGAGAGAAAAAGAAAAGGAGGAAGATCCATTTGGACAGATATTTTTGTCAATCTCGCGAATCTATCGCGTGGCCGTCTTGGGCCATGGACAGAATCGTGAAACGCGGGCCCGATAGGATCGACCGTAAATCTGAGCCGACAGGCTGTTCCAGGGGATATTTTATGGTGGCCCGTAGAGATTTGGTGCGGACAAGATCGGCGCCGGAATGCGTCGAGCGACTCGAAATATTCGATACGGGGCGATAAATTGTTCCTCTACCTCGGCGCGTGCATTCCATGCCGAGCATTTATGAGGGACCTTTCCCTTCGGGGCATCGCTTAAAATGCTACACAATTGTAATAACATTTCCGCGTACGGTTTCTCGATACATCCTTGTGAAATTTCTTCCGAGATAGAAATATACGACGAAATTAAATAATTTCTCGAAAGAAATAGGAACCATATAACATCGATATAAATTTTAAATTAATATTTTAAAAATTGAGAAAAGTTGAACAACGTTTATTTTATCGTGAATTGTAAATTTTGTTAATTATTGTTTTTTTTTTTTAATATTATATTTCATTATCAAAATTTTGCTCCTTCGTTTATTATTTAAAAAAGATCAGGATCTTTTACTATGAGCGGATCCTCAACCGGTTTCCCCGAAGCTGGATAGCTCACGTTACATCAGATAACTTTCTAATCGTGTAAAATAATATAAGCTTTTATATATATTAGATGCATCGGAAATTCTTTCGATGTAATTAATGGAGGAAGAGGGATATCGTGGATGGAAGAAAAACGTCTCGATGGTTTAATATGTGGATACGTTTATCAATGAAAAATAATTCCGTGTTACGATAGGCTATATAAACTGGAATGAAATAATTAAACCAGCCGTAAAATTGATTTTTCTTCAGTTTATTTCGTAATGGCGTAATAATTTATAAAAACCATTTAAGTTTTTAAGTAATCATATAGCACGAAATTGTATTCATTATAATAATACCGATTCGAACGCTCTTCGAAATTACCTATTTAAAGTTTATTAAATAATTTTTCAATTTTATCGAAAAGTATATATATATATATTTGTAACTCGAATCTCTGTAATTTGAAAATTTTTACAATTTTGATGATTTGATGATTTTTTCGCAATATCTTTGATATCTTAAAATATTGTCCATCTATTATTTCCTCTGATGACATACATCTTCTTCTTCGTGTGCACATCGTCTGCTCCGTTAAACAGCGCAAATTTTCGTTCAAACAATTTACTCTTTGACGCTTTCAACGAGAAAAAAAAAAAGAAGAAGAAGAAGAAGAAGAAGAAGAAAAAGAGAAAAGAAAAAAAGAAAGGAATCAAAAGAAAGGAGCAATTTTCATTCAAATGATTCGTTGTTTGATGCTTTGAAGGAAAAACAAAAGGAAAAGAAAAAGAGGATCACCTCGTAAATACGAAACCAAAAGCGTCAAGACTCGATTCAGCTATAAAAGTGGCGAGATTTCAATAAACATCCTCGACGTTGAGCATTTGCAATTTATGCAAATCGTGACGACAGCGAATCCGTCGATGCTTTGTCTCGCGAACGAGGCAAGAATCGGTCCTGGATCCGCACGTCCATTCATTCTAAAAAGCCACGAGACCGGTGAAGTCATGGGGCCTACGGTAGGAAGCGAAGGCAATGCCAGATGCGATTTGAATATCCGTGGGTGTCCCTCCTTCTCTATTCCTCTCCTTCTCTCTTTCTACGTCCTCCATCGCGCGAATTCGCGCTCACGCCTGTTACCATTTACCATCTCCGTATATGTAATTCATTGAGCGAAGAAGGAACAATAGGAACGGTTGCGCCGAGGACTTTTCATGATTATACGGTGCTCAAGCTGTGATTACCGTGTACCGATCCTTGTAGTGTACCTCGTCACCGAGCCTGCCACGCCGATCCTTTTTTTCGCAACGGTAGAAAAGAATTGCCGTTCTTCCACGCATGCGCAACAAGTCTTATCATCATAAGTTGGGAACCAGCGGGTCTATTTCGAGCGGCAAATTATTGCGATCTCTCGTGACGGTAATTGGCCTAATACCACCTTTGTTTCTGATCATCGCGTGATAACGAACGTTCTTATAAAAATATAGCAATATGATCGGATTTTCAATTATACGTTTTCTTTTCTCGTGACGAGCTTGAAGTTGATTTTAAAGTTTATTTTAAAGAGAATGTAAAAGAAGAAGAATTTATTATACTATCTTTCAGATTTTTAATTTGAAATGATTCGAAATGGGCGGAAAGGATAAAAATAAATAAAAGTCTTTTTTAATTTTCTCCCAAGAATTAAAATCTATTTAAAACGCGAAAATTGATTCTTTTTAAAATTCATTTCGATCGCATGCCATTTTCACATCTCTCGCAAACTCTGCAATTTGCGATAATTTTAATAATCATACCGCCGTTTCTACCATCCTCTCCTCCTTCGTCTTAAATTGCCCGGTAACTCGCTATTAAATAAGTGTTGCGACATATTTGTGTTTGTCTCTCATTTTGAAATTGACTCTCAAAAGACTCTCTCACGAGCGTATCAACGTCTTGTGTAATATAATAATCGTAACACGGTTCCACGATTCTAGCATAATTAACTTAAAATAAGTTATTCTTTTAATTATTCTTACCTGCTGCGCGAGCGTAATTTTCTTACGCGAATCCGGTCGTATTAAAAAAAAAAAAGATATTTAGGAAGCTCTCATTAAACAATGTTGCATGCTCGATGCGTTTGTGGGGAAGCACAAGGAAAAGCGCCACGATACGAAACGTTCGCGCATTCCTATACGCTTTGAAGCGTTAAAACACGTCGGATAAATTCCAACGTTTCCTCATACACACAACGTGTACACAACGAATATAATTGGTTGCCTTTGGAAATTCTTCTAAAAGTTATACGGAAATATACGGAATTCCTTTAAACGAGGATTCATTAGATTGAAGGTAGATATAAAGGATTGGCCGAATGGTAATTAATTAACCAGATTGGTCGGCCGGGCTGATTTCATTCCGTAAGTAGAGAAAAAAGTTTAAGTACCCGCTATATTTCGCGTATTTATTTTAAACCTACCCGTGGTTTGGCAAAGTATTTTGATTTAAGTTCCGCGAGAAGATCGAATAAACTATGCATTATTAGCAATGGTGGAAATATCAGATGAGAAAATAAATGCATACATCATATGAATTATTATACCGTGGTATAATTGGAAATTCTTGCACGTGTGGCCAACTTCGATACATAGAGTAGTTTCCAAGTCGCGTTCGTTAACTCGTTAATAACTCGTTCGAGGATATCTGTTATTTTCCATATTTTTCTATTACGATGTATATTAATGCACGATACGTATATATTCAAATAATGATATTTCTATCCTCATTGCGTCTCCTTTATTTTTAATTTTCTAATTATTTAATATTATATAACGGCTTTATAATATTTAAACACATTTTTTAATTATAATTTTTTATTGTACCAAAAAATTACAAATTAACAGATTTCCATTACAGCAATTACTGTATTATGTAATAGAATTGTTTCAATACGTAATAAAATCTAATTCGATCATTTGTATATATCGATCACAGATGTTCAGAAATTCTTCTTCCCTTAAATCTTAACTCTTTCTCCCCTCCACGAAAGTATTTACAAGGATAATGATCAAGGGGTATGGGGAATTGTTATCGTCATATTCGCTGTAGCAAGGTGTATCAATCTGATCACGTACATTCTTTGGTATGGCACCACCGTGTATAGCTACGTCTGCGAACTACCACGGTTGTAACGAGTCTGGTATGTGGTACGCTTTCACCGTTTGCAATATTCATACATCCACGCATTGTTATTACATGCTACGCGCGATGCAGAATGCCTGCATGTCGCGAATCGAAGTGATAAAATTACCGAGCGATGATGATTCTTTTTTTCCTTTCTTTCTTTCTTTTTATTTTCGAAACCGTATGGTTCTGGCGTCGTCATCCAACCGCGAAAACGTGTCCAACTTCTCGATTAACCCGACGCTAACTCCGACCAGGAATTCGAGTCGTGACATAAAAGCTTGAATAAAGTAGGATATTCAAACTTGCCTAGATTTATTGGGATTAATATCGTTTGGATATTTTTTATTTTTTTATTTTTTTTTTTTTTTTTCGTCGCATCGCGTGTGGGAATAAGAAATTTTATTAAACGAATTCATTACGAGGATTATCCTCATTCTCTTCTCATTTCAGAAAATTTGTAATTTGATCTACATGTTGTTGTTTTATTATTATAAAGTAATATGCTATTGATTTTTATTGTATAAGTTATCAATTCGTTTATTTGGAAAAGAAAATAAGATCAATGATTTTCGCAGTTTCTAAACTGATTTTATTTTGACTTTATTCAGGATCATTATTGATGCGTGATTATTCATTCAAAAAAATAGTTAAATTTTTAAAATTATTTAATATATTGTTTTTTTTGCGTTTTTAGAAAATTATTCATCCGATAACGAGGAATATATTAAACTTTCTCAAGAAATTTATTAAGATCGGAAGAAAAATTATTTCTCATTCCTTTGAGAAAAGTATATCCACGTGCATATCTATAAATTAATTATTCATGAAAGAATTTCATATCTAAATTCAAGAAGAATTTACATACATATGCTAATATTTAACATAATTTTATATGTCTCTCTCTCTCATTCTCTCTCGTTTTGATTATAATTTCTATAATATCTTTTAAATAGAATCGTTCCAAACATAGATGAACGTAAACGTCTCTCAAAAAGACGCATAAAATGGGTTAACGTTAATGTCGTTTACGCAAGGGATTCCGGTTTCTCTAGAATGTGGGTTACCGCAAGTTTAAATCTATCCGTGTATAAACGGTACATAAATTTCCATCTCGTTCTATTGCTCGATCTAACCATGAATCGCAACGATTCGTGCAATGATACTAATTGATCTCTGGATTTGCAGGTCGTTAAAGAGTGTGTCGATTAAAGTTTTTAAATAACGACGCTATATTCTTAGAAAATTCGTATTCTTATTTTAATATTTTAATCAGGAATATCACTGAAAAAATTAATCAAAATGATAACTCAATGACTCGAGATAATATTAACGAGAAGTTTCTTACGAAGCAAACGAAAATTTCGAAAAATTAATTTCTTTTAATGCAATTTGGAAATTTAATCTTACTCCCTTCTTCTTTTCTCCCTGTTTTCTACTTCTACTCTATTCATTTTCTTTTTAAACGCGATATCTCTCGTACACGTTGACATCCACAAGTCCACCTTGAAACGAAATCATTTGTGCACAATCGTTTCACCGATGTAAATTTGTAATTACATAAAGGGGTCGGTGTCGGACAAGGGTTTCGAGAACGATACAATCTCATTACGCGTGCTCTATTACCAGTCACGTGCGTAGCGACGTCTCTTCGAAAAGGGGAGTTCCTTTCCGCTTTCTGGTGAACGCACAAGCGTTTTGATTGAGCGTTTGATAGACTCCCTCGATCGATAGTTCGATGTGTTTTCGCTCGAAATCGTTTATCGATAATCGTATGACGTTTTATACGACGTTTTATGCGCACGTATTCGATTTTATCGATTTAGATATCTGATGAAATTATAACGAAATAACGAACGCTCGATGAACGCTTAACCGTTCGATGCTGTTTAATAATTTAGACGAAGGAAAAATCGAATATTACTATGGAACTCTATTTATCTGATTTTCCATTTATTAAAGTGAAATTTTCGCTAAGTTGAAATGGGTTCAATTATACGAATTTTAAAGCACAGATAAAAATTTGTCGAATTTATCATCCCTTAAAACTCTTCAACATTTATCTCCTCTTTTAAATATTTTTCACTATAATTTTTTCTCGAAATTTAATATTTCGTTACATCATTTTTCTTTTTTTTTAGGCGAAGTCGAGAGTGAAGGAGGTGTACGCGCAGACATGCATGCTTCTCGGCCAGCAGGGCATGCGAGACTGCGAACTGTTCGGCCTGGCAATATTGTCCGGTGAGTAAATAATGGACTCCTTTATATTCATAAAGAAGCATCGAAAGTAGGTAGAAAATTAAAAAAAAAAAAAAAAAAAATTC
>NW_006263346.1:913042-917285 GCF_000469605.1 Apis dorsata
GAATCTTTTGCAAACTTTTCTACCTGCCTCTTCGCGATCACTGGAATAACTTTCTAAATTTTCTACCTACTTTGTTTCGAACACCCTGTATACCTGTGCTCCCGTTTCCGTCGTTCTATCGTTTAACGGACGAAATGCGGTCGGACGGGACCGGTGAGCATCGTGAATGACTTGCGGGGTAGCTGTATCCGCCTCGAATTACGGCACGCCACTTTTTAACCTCCTACAGAGTAGATCGAATTACCGAAGCTCACGCGAGTCATTAGGTGTTGCGTTTCGCGAGAGAGCGCGAACCTTCTTCCGAATCACGATCCACGTTTCTGCTCACCTTGGACATCAATTGTCTCTGTCGATCGTCCACCATTTCGATGAATACTCTCGATTTTTTTTTTTTTTTATCTCTTTCGCGAGAGAAACTCGCGGATTGATCGAATGGAAAATGAGACAATTAAAAAATCTCTTAACAATTGTAAAAGTTTGGTTAACTCGATTAAACGTTTCATCTTTCGTATCTCTAAAGCGTGTGATCGAAAATTTAAGTATGGTTTAACGGGAGTAATATTTTCTCGAACGAATGTCGGTCAATTTCTCAGAATTCTCTTCTTCTCGTCGCGTGTGTAAATGATGAGATTCGAGGGAGTATTCGAAAGAATTAAAGAACCCGATTCAATGCGAAAAACGAAAGGATAACGATAAGAAGGATACTTTCACTAACCGTTCTGTTGGATAACTCCGAGCGACACTCTATCCGATGAGAATCCAAAAGACTGTCCCGACCGAGATTCACTCGACCGAGGAGAAAGTATTCTAGACGATACTATCGATAGTTCTTGTAGAGAATCGCGTTTCAGAGTATTAAATAGAAAATAAAATAGTAGTAATTGTAACGAATAAATAAAATAAACGAAAGGGGCGAAGGATGAACGAAAAAGATATATAAACATTTATATTCTTTATCCCTTTTTAAATATTGTTTGGGATAAAATGAATAAGTTGGAATAATACGATATTTTAAATTCTAATTATACATTTAAATATTTTATATTAATTATTTCTAATATCGTTAAAAATTGTTCGTATAATTTAAATATATTTTTATAGTTTTGCAATTGATAGTTAAATAACTAATAATCGGTTCTATAATTACGGTGTTTTGTGTATTTTTTATTAAAATTTCTCTATTAAAGAATTTTTACAAATAATATCGTATATAAAATATGTTTCATATGGCAAAAGTGAAAGGAATCGAATGAAAAGGAATGTGGAACCAGGCTCTCGATGCTGGGCCGCAGAGGGTTAAAATTTATTACGTGTGAATAGTTGAAATTACCTGCTTTTTTAGTATCTAGATAAATATCGCCCCAGCTCGAGCTTCTCCTTTTTATCGAGAAGAAATTATACAACCAAAACGTTGATACTATGTAAGATTTAAAAAAAAAACAATTATTCCCAAACAATTATACATTCGAAATTTAATAAAAAAGAAAAAATCTTCTTTATTTAGAACAAAGCTATAAATTATTACAATAAAACATCATTACGAAATAATCGAGTGTATAATGATAAATTACTTTGATCGAAGTGACCAGGGATACTTTCCAAAAATTTTATCTTACTATTTTCTTCACAACAGTCCCATGATCCGAAGCTGTGAAAGAAATCGGCAAATTTGAAACAAATATGCAAAAAAAAAAAAAAAGAAAAAAATTCGCATTGGCGAAAAATGTTGTAGGTCTCGGAATACCAGCTTAATATCGCGCAAAGAGAGTCCTTGCCGAGTAGTCCGTTGACTAATCTTGAGATCTTTCTGCATATAGCCGTGGTCTTCTTGCTCTCCCTCGCCCTCTGGCCCCGGACACCATCCTCGGAGCTCCTTCCCTTCCCTTCACCGAATATACCCGGCTCTGCAGCGCTACCCTCTCGCTCTACTCTCTTGCCTTTCCCCCGGTCATGACAAGCCGGTCCGGCTGGTACCCCCACCAACGCGGCCGGACCCTTCTTGGGCCTCGCAGGGGCCCTGCGGGCCCACGCCCTCCTACATTCCAGCGGGGCCCCATCACGGCGAGGCTGAGCTGGCGGGTTTTGAGGCGCGCGAGCCATGCCACGACAGGAAAAAAATGCATCTGAAAAACGAAAACAAGTAGAAAAAGGTGGCTCACACCCCTGCATGCGTGCGTCGGTTTGCGTGAACGTTGCCCGGACCCCGTACCGAGGCCTCCTCCTTTCTCCTCCTTTCTTTCTTCCTTTCTTTTCGCTCCTCTACCTCCTCTGCGCGCCTCTTTACGCTCCTCTTCTTGCTCTACGCTCGCGTACGTGCCCGCAAACTGCTGCCTGCCTGTTCAACGCTTCTTCGTTTCCTTCTTCTCCTTCTTCTTCTTCTCTGCTTCGTCCTTGTGCTTCTCTCGATTCGCTTTCTACCGGCACATCACCGCTCCCCCAAATATGTTTCCTTTCTAAGATGTTTCCTCAAGCATGGCCCTTTTCGTAAGTTTCCGCGTCGTTTCTTATGGTTTCTGCAATCAAGATTTTTTTCCACACATTTTTCGAGCCCTCCTTTTTTCTTCGAGTTTACTCGCTCCTCTTTCTCTTCTTCTTGTTCCCTGCTCGTTCTCGTTGTCGTTCCTTTCGTCTCTCCGCTGCTTCTCCGCTGTTGCTGCTTCTCCTCCACCACCTCCTCCTCCTCCTCCTCCGTTTTGTCCTTTTTGTACCGGTTATTTCGTCTTCGTCTTGTCCCTCTATCCCATGCCCCTGGCGGTAAAATGACACGGACCAATCGCTGCTGCAATTTTGTAATCACCACCGTCTGCTCTTCGACGCTTCTTACTAAAAATAGATATCGAGAAAGATCGCTCCGGGCGAGCCGAGCGCAACCAGCCGCCGAAAAATTCTTTGGTTACAACCCCTCCGCCTGGCGAACGTGATCGAGCGGAGGTCCAAGGCTTTTTCGTATCTTCAAGGTCTTACCAAGGATGTTTCTTCCAATTTTTTTACCGTGTTCTTTTCCTGATTTTCGCGATAGAATAATTATACGATTATTATAAAATTATTACAGTATTACGATCCAAAGGTAATTTTGTAAATCGTTACAATTTTGATATCCGTCATGGTTTGTCGAGATATTTCTTTTACTGTTATTTTTATCGTTCTTTTCTTTTCCTCGTTGTTAGAAAATGATTCAAAGTTTATAACAGAATTATTACGTAATAATTAAACTTTGCAAATCATTGAACCCAATCCTTCCATTCGAGAATCAAGGTCTCGTCAAGGCCTTTCCAAACGTATTCATTTCTTTTCACGCTTCTTTTCCTTCTTAAAATTTTTGTCGGTACAATCATAACTCGAAATGCTCGGCCAAGGAATCGAATATTTTATGATCTTCGCCAAGTATATATCTACAAAACGAAAAATTACGAAAACAATCTTGGCAATTATGAATTTTATCAAATTCATTCGCTACATCGACGCGATATTTGATTAAAAAATATCATCCTCCACCGATAAAGAGAAACTGTGGAAGATCGGTCGCGGAGGCCGCGATGTGTCGCGACTAATTTATTTGAAAGGTCAAATTTTTTGGGCGTCAACGCGTGGTACGTGTGCGTGACCGAGGGTCGAGGTGCGTGTTGTTCGCAACAGGAGAAAAAAAAAAAAAAGGAACCGACGAAAAGGGACATGAAAGTGCACGAGGGATGGGGAGGGGGAAGAGCGACGGACCGAGGAAGACAGGGTTAACGGATGCTGAAGCGAAAAGGGCGCGAGCAAGAGAGAGAAAGAGAGAGAAAGATCCACAACCCCCTGGCTCTCGCGCATTACATACAAAGAAAAAAAAAAAAAGAAGAACGGAGAAATGAATAACGAGATGAAGAAGAGGAACGCGTAGAAAACAGGCGACAAACCTACGATCTATGCCAAAATTCAAAGGCGAATGGAAGAAGAGAGAGAGAGAGAGAGAAAGAGCGATAAATGAAAGAGATATAACAAGAGTTGGCTTTGCGGATTGAGAAGGACAGAGACGAGGGATATAAAAAGGGAAGAAGAAGAAACGAGGAGAGGGACAAAAGGCGAAGAAAAAGAAGTGGCGGAGGATGAGACTGGGAAGGTGGAGGAAGAAGAGTGACAGAGAGGGAGGGAGATAGGGGAGGGAGGGAGCGAGAAGGGGAGAGAAAGAATGAGCCCGGGTAAGACGGTAGCCCGGTGATTTGTATAGGGCCTCTCGTATTCCACCTCCCGCCCAAGCGTCTCC
>NW_006263346.1:918898-923364 GCF_000469605.1 Apis dorsata
TTAGCAGGTCCGTTGGATATATACCTCGATGAAGCTAAGGCTGCGTCACAACAGGGCTTCAACGTCCTTCCTTCCCCTCCATTACACATGCCGATCTTTCTCCTTCGCCGGTCTCCTCTCCGTAAGCAGCACCTCCTGTGCACCATTTGCCGAACGTTAGCGGACCCCTTTTTACTCTTCGTTTTTTTTCTTTTTTTTTTTTTTTTTTTTTTTCCCTTTTTTTTCCTTCTTTTTTTTCCCCCTCCCTTCCCCTTCCTTTCGTTTTTTTTCGAATTCTTTTCCCTTTTTTTTTTTTTTCTTTTTGCGATCGATTTATCTCGTTATTCCCTTTTCCCCGTTGTTCCACGTTTATTTATATTCACTTTCATCGCGTTTTTCTTTTTTTTTTTTTTTTTTTTATCGTCTCGTTCGTTCGCCGAGTCTATCTATTCGAGTATCGAAATAGGGAAATGGTTTATTCGGATTCGAAGGGGAAAAGGGGAAATTCCTGCACTCCCCCTTCTCCCTTCCGCCCGTTTCCTTCCTGAACGCCCTTCCATCCTCGTCGTACTTTCCTTCTTTTTGCATTTCTTACTCGGCCCGACTCCCCTGCCATTCTCTCTCTTTCTCTCTCTCTCTCTTTCTCTTTCTCTCTCTCTCTCTCTCTCCCTCTCCCGCCCGTTCCATCCGTCTCGCTCCATCTCCCTCGTCTCCCTTCGGCTCTCCCTTTCTGCCACTCGTGGTCGTAACAACGGGGACACGTGTCCACGAAGCGAAGCCTCTCACATGAATGGGTCATTCATAAGGTGTAATGGCGTTTTATAAATTAAAACGCGTCGTCGTTTGATTTATATTACGCGATCCCTAATGAAGCCCCGTGCATGTCGAACGATCGAGGGCGAGGAGGGGAGGAGGAGGATGGGGGAGGTGGAGACGGCGTGGTACGGGAGGCAAGGGACGAAGAAGATTGTGGAACCCATCCAGGAAGATGCCTCGCGATTTTAGAAGAGGGGTTCCTCTCGATATATCGCGTTATCCAACCGGCGATCTTCTTTTAGCTAAACTCCTTCCTCCACGTTTTATCTCCTTTCGATCGACGAATTCATTCCCGCTACCGATCAATCGCGCTTCTTCTCCCCTCCCCCCTTTTCACTTNCACTTCAACTTCGCTCTGCTTTATTTTTTTTTTCTTTTTTCTTTTTTCTTTTTGCCTCCCCCTCCTCCCCTCTCCCTTACTTTCTTCGCGGCAATCGACCGTCCTCGTGCTCTTTTTCTTCCTCTGCTCCTCCCCTCCTCCATCCGTGTACTCCTTTTCTCCACCGTCTCCCTTCTTCTCTCGCTGGCTGCCGAAAGGCACACACACACACACACACCGTCGTCGTTCTCACTCGGACGTGTACGTGGCGTGTTTTGTTCGTCGGAATAATTTGATCGGGATGAAATATGCGATGAGCTCCAGATAGTGGCCTCCGGTGGAGGAGTGGTGGCGTTGGTTGGTACAGTGTGGCCGGTGATGGTGGTGCTAGTGGAAGCCACATTTTATCCCCCTCGGTCTGCGTTCAACGGAACTCCATCTATCTTCCGTAATGCAACGCGAGGCCCGCTTCGTTACCGGCCACGAACGATGTAATAACCTTAAGAAAACTCTGGATACGATTTCGATGCGTATCGAGAGCCCCGTGTTACTCGATGGTAGTAGAACGGACGGATCTGGCCATCCAAGTCTTTCTTTTCCTCACATTTCATCGAACGTAAAGGATATTTTTTTCGAATATCACGCGATTTGTTTAACAATGTTCTATTCGTTCCATAGATTTTGATTTTTGCTCAGAGAAATTATTATTATTTCTCTTTCGTGAATGTCATGAGAATCGATATTCGAAGTAAATTTCTTAAATTTTACGAGATGTCTTTTAAGATTAATAGGAAATATAATATAAAAAATTCTTATTGAAACGTATATAAAATGAGATATATTTCGATAAATTTGGCAAGTTTTTGGTAAAAATGAGATAATAATATTGGATATAAAGTATGGATAGATATTTTTTTCAGTGTCACGCTATAATAATCCGTAATATATTCTTCGTTCCTATATCGAATATTTTATGGACCTGTGTAACTTGGGATTTATGTAGCGCATTCCTTTTGAAAGATGACGCGTCGTTTGACGATGGAATGCCACGATTAACGTCGAATACCACTCGTATGACTGTCTATACTGTCGAAACTCAAGTTGTTCAATCGTCACAAAGAATGAAGAGGGGGGAAAAAAAAAAGAAAGAAAGAAAGAAAGAAAGAAAAAGAAAAGGCTGCTCGTCTATCAGATTTGAGAACATTATTCCCCCTAAAGAACCACGTACAATATATGAATCTTTATCGGGCAAGGAAAACGATCCATCAAACGTATATTGTATAGATTACACATCTGTGCATTCCTTTAAAACTCTTTGTACAGTTTTGATCTTCAAGGCTGAAAGATACGTATGAAAAAAAAAAAAAAAGACCCGGGCCGTTATGCGGGATCATCATTCAAATCAAAGATATTATTGTCCCCCTTTCGCCATACATAATCGCATTAAAATTTTTTTTTTTTTTCGTATCGTAGTTTCCAGCCTGAAGAATAAAAAATGTCCAAAAGGTTTTAAGGAAAACGCGAAGAAATTAAAAAAAAAAAAAAATTTCAATGCGATTATGTATGGCGAAAGGCGTACAATAATATCTTTGATCTGAATGATGATCGCGCATAACGGCCCGTGTCATTCTTTTTTTATCTTTTAAAAATGACACGAAGTGGGCGAGATTTGTACAACGTTGAAAAATATCTGTTTAATAATTCTACGAAGCCATTTTTCGAAGCCAAACAGTATTATTTCAAGTATATGCTTCTTCCTCGAAACATTTATGATATTTACGTCTTGATTAAATCGTTAAGTTTGCTCGTTAACTGGTAACAATGCGCGATTTAATTATAATTATATAAATTTTATAATAATCATCGCCTTGTAAGAACAAACATAAAATTTTTAATTCAGAAAAATGGAATCGATAATCTATATTTTATTTTAAATTAATAAATTTATGGTACATAAATATTCTGACTAACAATATTCCAAATATATTACATTTATATATTTCGTACATTCTTGAGCATACTTTTGCAAAAAATCTTGCTTCAATTAAAATTATCCAAATTTTGGAATTCGAAGTCGCTAATCGATTTTTTTTAAAGTTCTTATTCCAAAAACTTATTTCTTACCATCCTGCTCAATTTGCTACGATCTTGGACGAAGATCTTCCTAGATCAACGAACGATCTGCTTGGATCCAGATTCCGTGAAAAAAGGTTGGCGTTTCGCCGGACAGGCTGGCACTACTATACCTATATATACGTCTATGGAAGAGAGTTGCTCGTGTAAAATATAGCGAGTGCGAAGGTAGTGAGGAGGCCGGGGTCCTCTCTCGGCAATCAGGGGTGATTACGGGTGTAATTACGGTTACGGCGCATTGCTGCGCCACGAAAAGAGAGAGGGAACATTGTTTCTTTCTGGGAAACCGACAGGTTTATGGGGATCGTTCCTTCGCCGTTTTTTCTTGTCGTGATGCGCGCGCTCGCGAATCGTTGCCACGACCGAACAACCGCTCTTTTCCATCGCTTTCTTATTTTTTTCTTTTTTTTTTCTCTCTCCTTTATCCCTTCGTGCCAGAGAATTCCACCCTTGGAAAACCTCGCGTGTTCTCTTTCATCGATCGATGACACATTCCGTGATCTATTTTTATCATCATAGATAATAATGAATTTTAGAAAGCATTTTCGAGTGATTGTATAGTTCGATAACTTCTGATGTTTTTGTTCTTTATTAAAATTAGTATAATATTCGTTCGACAAGAAATACATAATTATTTAATATTATTTATAATTTTGATAATCTGTGAGTATAACACAGAAAGTCTCATAAGAAAAATTCGCTTCGAAACTCGGATCAATCGTAAAACGACGAGTAACAATTCTGACAATTACAAGTTCGTGAAGGAATCCCATTTTCCGATTGATTTGTCCACGAATAATACATAGACAATTCGCGATTCCTTTCACCCCGTTCCTCGCTGCACCCTTAGATAATCACGAGTGGTGAGATTCCCCTCGTAACCCTCTTTCCCTCGCATCTCGATCGTAAAAAAGTAACAACGTTGCTGGTTCTGGGCGTGGCGGTCGGGCAAAAAGGAAGAGGGAGGAAGGAAAGATGGAGAAAGGAGAGTAGTAGTAGGAGAGGGTAGAGAAAAATAGGAAGGAAGAGGAGGAAAAGAGGAAAGGGAGATATGGAAGAGGAGGGGGAAGGGGAGAAAGATGGAAGGAATGGGTTCTCGAAGATGGAGAGGAAAAAAAGGAGGATGGAAGAGGACGTAAGATCTCCGGGGCTCCGTCCTCGTGACTAGAGGGAATCTCTAGTGGGATAAGGTTGGTCGGCGGGGGCCCCATGGGCCCCG
>NW_006263346.1:923601-928291 GCF_000469605.1 Apis dorsata
CAACATTCCCCGGTAATGGTCGGGTTATACCTCGGGTAACACAGGTGCCCTCGGCTACGGAGGGAGAGATCGCGCAACGAAAGAACTGCGGGGCTGACTTACGACTCTCTCGGTCCCTCCCCTCCCCCCTCGGCTACACCGCCCGATACATCCATCTATCTGTTCGTTGGACGATTCCGGTGCCGATTCCGGCCATCAAAAACGGGGAATGCTACTAGTAGCCTTCGTTCGAAAGAAGGGGGAAGGAAAGAAGGGTGTGTTACCGAAGGTGGAACGAAGGGAACGAAGGGATTTGCTTTCTCGGCAGATGATGGTATAGGAACAAAGGAGTGGATGGAATGAAAGGAAGCTTCGTTCGAAGATTTTTTTCTCTTTTTTTTTATTTTTTTATTACGCGTCAATGGAAACGTATAAGATTCTGAATCCGGAAAGAAAATGATTAGAGAAGAAAGAAGGATGATGTAATCGAAGATTAAGAAAGGTATGCTTGTTATCTTCAATCTTGTGAATAGAAGAAAAATCCTTCTTTAAAACACATCTGTATTATGGAATAGTGCATTACGTAAATGCCGGCATTCTTGTGCTATAAAATAAAGAAAAATCGAGGAGAAGGAAGGAACGCAAACGCCTTTTGTTGTTGGCAGAGGTTGGCATCCTCGTAATAAAAGTGGTATTCGCAGTATTGTCGAAAGGCCTGGAACGACGATAATTCGAGGTACATTTTTCATGGGTTTCGGGCCGCCTTACAATGCCCGCTCGAACTTTTCTTTTTAATGACGCTGCTGACTCTCTCTTTCTCTCCCTCTCTCCCTCTCTCTCTCTCTCCCTCTCTGTCGGCCTGTAAGAAATACGATGTTCTGACCTTCTTAGGTCGCCACCCCCAACCTTCTCCTTCCCCTTTTCTTCGTCCTTCGATTCCTTCTCTTCCTTCTTCCCTCCTCTTTCACCCTCCCCTTTCCGCTTCTTCTTTCTCGTCCCTTCTCCGCCTTGCACTCTATTCTCCTTATTCTCCTCGCTGTTTTTCTTCCCTCCGTCTTTCCCTTTTCTTCCTCCCTCTCCTCCTCTCCTTCTTCTTCTCCTTCTCCTTCTCCTTCTCCTTCTTCTTCTTCTTCTTCTTCTTTTACCGTTCGAAGGAAGGCAACAGAAAGGAAAGCGGGAGAGACGTCGGGGCCCGGGTTGGGCCTCTTCACCGCGGAGAGTGCATTACATCCCCCCGGCTCCTTCTTCTTTCATCCTTGGCCGGCTCCACCGCGGAATGTGGCTCGATCCGCTCCTTCGTGTCTGAAAGGCAGCATGCCACACGTGGCACCGGACGTCGACGAGGTGGACGGCTCAGTGTATCTCGGGCAAATCGAAATATGCTAAATACAGGGTGTCCGAGAATCCTCGACTTTCTACTCGCTCCGATGTAGGGAAACCAAAAGAGAGGAAGAAGAAGAGAGAGAGAGAGAGAGGCGGATAAAGAGGAGAGCGAAGGAACGCTCGTTGCACGGTGGATATAGAAAGAGGAGGAAGGAGAGAAAGAGACGGGGAAGGGGTAAGAGAAGGGTGGGGAGAAAGAGAGAGAGAAAGAAAGCCGAGGGAAGAATCGAGGCGCGGCTGTTCGAACACGAACGACACTACCCGGACCGGCTTCACGACGTGGAGTTTTATTGAGGAGCAGATGTTTGAAACGTAACCTATAATGATTCCACACTGTATATATACGTACGAAACTCAGCTATATATATGTGTATATATATATATATATATATATATACGCTCCCTCGTTTATGGTTTTACCGATGAACCAGCATCACGATAACATATTTTATTGCGGCTCCGTCGATAATGGTAGTTAGGATCATCTAAACGGGATGAACACTTTCGGTCACTGACATCTCCCTCACGGTATCCTTTTATAAATCGTGGCGGGGTGAAACGCGTTCCGTGAAAATTTCTCTCGCGACGATTTCACCGTGAAACGCACATCAAATCCCTGTTCGATCAAAATCAGTCGCAGTTCGAGAATCGTTCCGATGAAACGACGATTTTAGATCCTCGGGTTTCTTCGAATCTAGGTTAGGTTTCGCGCGTTAAATCGTGCGCGTAATTCAACATAGCATCACGCGTAGCGTGTCGACTCAACGAGGTTAACCTTCACGTTAGCACATTCCATCCCACGTGCGCCATAATGTGCGTACGTAAATATATCTATAAGGTAAGATCTTTAATATCCAGAGTTATTACGAAGATTTCGAAGGATGGAAAAAAATTATTTTTACAGAAATCTTCTATCTATATTATATTATATTACGAAATATAGGAGAAACATTACTCTTTCCCCTTGTGATCCCTCGACATTATCAACGTTCTCTTCCCCTATCTCTCGACGACGTTTCAAGAGTGAGTGGTAAAGCAAGGGTTCGGGATAGCGCCTACTAGCGCACGATCGTGGGGCCCAGTTGCAGGTTCCAGATCGAGTTCCAGTTCGGAAAGCGCGTCGCGTTGTCGCGCCATGAGGGTCTGGGAGCCGAGTGTCTGGCCCCATGTGGGCAGGACAGGTTTGGGGGCCCTCTCATTCACGAACATCTCCTCTCCGCCGACAATCTCTTTCATTGTTTCGCTCGTTTAGGGGTATCGGCATTTCGGACCATCAGCCGTGCAAAAAGTCGAGCGAGGAGAATGAGTCCCCGGGCTCCACGCAACGACCATATCGGGGCACCGTGGACGCGTATGTGCGGCCCTTGTACGGGCCCATTCGGCCCGATCCCAGGTCCCAGAATGTCGCGGCCCATCCCACCCCGCCGGACCAACCTTGTATACGCTCCGCGATTATAATAAAGGAACACCGTCGCTACCGATAAAATTAATTTGTCACCCGGCCAGCCATGCCACCGGCCATTGCCATTTCGAGAAACTCCATCTCCATCCCAGGGAGAAAATTTTAAGGGGATTTTATTTCGAGGATTTGTCTTTTTTTTTTAATTCGCATTCTGGATTATGTATTTATATGTGTTATACAGACGAGGAAATTAATTAATAATGTGTTAACCGATAGATCGATGCTTTGCATTAATCTTGGAATTGGAAATAATTGGAAAGTATTTGGAGAAATGATAAGAGATATTTATATCTTTTGTAATTATATTGATACAGTATAACTTTTCTTTTAATTGGCATTCTGGATTATGTATTTATATGTGTGTTACACAGACGAGGAAATTAATTAATAATGTGTTAATTGCTAGATCGATGCTTTGCATTAATCTTGGAATTAATTGGAAATAATTGGAAAGTATTTGGAGAAATGATAAGAGATATTTATATCTTTTGTAATTATATTGATACAGTATAACTTTTCTTTTAATTGGCATTCTGGATTATGTATTTATATGTGTGTTATACAGACGAGGAAATTAATTAATAATGTGTTAATTGGTAGATCGATGCTTTGCATTAATCTTGGAATTAATTGGAAATAATTGGAAAGTATTTGGAGAAATGATAAGAGATATTTATATCTTTTGTAATTATATTGATACAGTATAACATTTCATCTGGTCGAGCATGAAATGATATAAATAAGAGGAATCAGAAAAATCGCATGAAAAATAAAATACTTGATTTAATTATCATCATAATTATTAATAATTATTATTTCTGTGTTTCAGACGGCGAGTATCTGTTCGTCGATCCCGAGAATAAATTAAGCAAATACGCGCCGAAAAACTGGCGGAGCTCTCATACATACGTAAGTAGCGGATTTCTTAAAATATTTTCGTCGTTTAACTTTTAAACAATTTCTGGTAGATCGTGAAAATATCATCTATTTTTTTTTCCCCCCTTCCAAAATATTTGTTTCGAATTCGCTGTTGTTGTATTCTCTGACGAAATGCAATACGAAGCGTGAATTACAGAAAAATTCGATTATCACTTGGTCGAGGCCTCTTGTATAATGCATACTTAAGGAATTCAAAGGTTTAGATGATTCAGATGTGTATTGGGCGTATCGTCGACTAAATGTGATACGTTCTTACGGAGGAATTATGCGCCAGCGTTTCAAAAACCAGACGAGGTTTCACGAAAGAAAAAGAAGCTTATCGTAGAATGTTGTTCCGTTTAATTCCTCATTCTACGGAATTAGCCCCATATCTTTCAATAAAAATCATCGTTATTTAATCCTTTTTATTAATCCTAGTGTCATCTGCGCGAGTAATATTCCTTTCATTGTAATGTTTGATAACGTTTTTATAGTCATCGTTAATGTTTTCACCCGTATCAAAATAATGTAAGCTCGTAGTCTCTAAACGAGTTTCTTATCGTACTCATCATTTTTTATTAGGAGCCGAAACGGGGCAGTCAAATACAATTTTAAAGATAGGGGACATGGTCGACGCGTTAGATAACGTGAATTGCATTAACATAAACAGTTTTTTTTCTTTTCTTTTCTTTTTTTTTTTATTCTCTCATCAATAGTTAAATCAATTAAATAAATGCTTATGAATTATATCGAAATTTGAGACAATAATTTATGAAATCCTGATATCAACCTCTTAAAGAGTTTAACTTACTTGATTCTTATTAATACATATTTTCGTATGCTCGTCGTAGTTGGTGAAAAAAAATAAGCTCGTAGTCATTAACCGAATAAAATACCGCCATAAAGTTTCATCAATCAGACCAGAACATATATATATATATATATATA
>NW_006263346.1:928582-931339 GCF_000469605.1 Apis dorsata
ACAAGAACATTTAATTTCCATTTTACATACCGTGATATTTACGAAATAACGAATCCCCAAGCGGGAGGCCCGCGGTGTTTGTACAGGCCCCTTAAATAATTTTCAGCAATTCGTACGATTGTTCTCTGCAAGAAAAAAAAAGAGAGAAAGAGAGAGAGAAAATACACATAAAAAATATATATATATATATATATATATCGGTTTCACCAAAAGGAGAGTAATAATCCCTTCCCCACAAGACGAAACCTTGGAATATCATAATAATTTCTGAATTTATATTACGCAACCAGCTGTGTGCGGATACACACGTATATACGCTGTATGACTGGGTCGAGAGCTTCGAACGGTACGTCTCGCCATAAGGAATCGAAGAAAAAGACAATTTAAGAGCAAAAGAAGCGAGCACGCTCGCGGCGAAAGGGGAAGGGCGCGTATAGGGGCCTCTCTTCGGTCAAATTAGCATTTCCATCCGCGGGTGCACGATGGCGGCCCTGGTGGTTTTGCCCTGAGGATAGCGCTAAACGAGCGTACAACGGCAGTCCTCCTCAAGACGGGTAGCTTCGCAATATACACCGGCAACTCGTCGTCGCTACGGTGTGGCTGCTTTGCTTTTTTCCTCCTCGCCAACCACCGATCTCCTCCCCGTATACAGAGTGTTAATACATTCGTGGTGCAGAAGGGTTTCTGGAGGCCAAAACAAATACAAAAATTGGTATGCAAAAATATCGATCCAGGCTTGTTCATTAAGTTACAAGCAATCGAAGAATCTTAGACGATGTAGATGTACATATGAATGATGAATCTTATATAATGATGATTATCATAGAGTCACTCTACCGTTTGAAGAAAGAAAATAAAATAAAATTTTCTTAAATTATTTAAAATTACACAAACTTTTCTTTCTTGTCATCAAGTGAATTATAGGAAAGAGAAAAAAATTCACAATTATAAATATCAAAAACTTTTAAACAATATTTCACAAATCATCATTCCTCGTGAACTACCCAACCTCAATTCAACAAACTTTATATATGATCGAGATGCTGACAATTCGCTTCATTCTTTTCCCTCCGTACGAATTTGAACGATTCCGTAGTGGGAAGTCGTGTTCCTTTCAGACGGTTCAGAACCGCAGGAATTTGTCAACAGCGTGCAACGCGTTCGATCGGTGAACAGCGGGGAGTTGGCCGGTGGAAATTACGGATCGAAGGGTTCTCTCGAGAGAGGTGGGCCCTTTGGTGAGAGGGAAAGAGACAGAGCGTGCCGCCTCGTGCGATATCTTCGTATCTGCTCGGAGCGGTGGGACCCCCGTTTCGCTAATGACGGTCCACACCAATAACCAATAAATACTGGCCCGGTAAAACCGGGCTACCGGACTACGTGCTTATCTCGAAGGAATATCGGCTGTAAGGATTTTTCTGCAGCCGTGCGAGAGAGGTCCTCGGCTATTAAAACTGGGCCCCTCCTCTATCGCCGCTCTCTGCCTTCCAACTTTATACACGTGTACGTATTTCTTCCTCTTTCTGACAGGGCTCTCTTTAGGGGAATTGAGTTGATCGAGAAAAATGTTACAATTGTTACGATGATTAATTTAATAAATTTCTTCTTTGATAGTGGCTCTTTGTTCGAAATATTTTATATTTCGATGAAAATTGAATTCTATTTTTTAAAATCGATATTGAATAAAATAATTCAGTTGTTAAAATTTAAAAATTATTTTTTTAATAACGCGAATAATAAATAAAAGTACGAAATTTATTTAAAACTATTAACTTGTTCAAGTTGTATATTCATATAAAAATAGATTTATAAATCGTAATTCTATATTTTCATGCATTTGTCGGATCTTGCGAAACAAGATTTTACAAATAAATAATGCGATTTACGTTAATATTTTACGAAACCAATATTCGCAATGGAATTGAATCAAACGATGCTCATTTTTGGGTCGTGCGAACGCTGTTGGAATGTGATGTGTATGTAGCTGACCGTGTCACACTTTCGATTTTCATCGTCGATGGCCGGCGACATTCATTGGTGCTTTCACGAGTCAGTTGTCTCCACGCGATCAGGATATATTTAATATGACGATTAGTTGAAAAGTGGTTGATGAAGTACAGATATTTCTATTTCTATTATTTCTCGATCCAAAATATTTAAATCTACTTAAAATAATCCGTCTTTTTCTAAGATATTTCACGAAGAAAAAAAGAAAGGAAGGAAATTGAGATATTTCTTGAAATGGATGATTGACGATGATCGATTATTAATGGACGAAAGATTTATCGATTATGCATGTGTGTGTGACGCGCGATGCATAGAAATACATACTTAAGTACTTACAAGTGGGCGATTATCTTTCTCTCCGATGGCAGCACACAAAGTGGTAATAAGTGGCTAGGCGCCAAGTAACGGCAGTAGTCAACATCAACAATAAGTCCCGAGTAACTACTGGACCATGTTAAATGCGACTGTATAATCAATTTCATGCTGTCTGTTAGCGCAAAATTGCTGTTGCGTTATCTATGAGCGTATCCGCATTCATTTTGAACGCCAATCCATTGCAACCGTTCAATTCCGCGACGTGGAATGTTACGTTTATTATCCGAGACTGTCTCTTCTTATTTCGCGTTACTGAATTATCATAAGAGCTCAAAACGAATAACGTAAGAAAAAAGTTAGTCAGTTTTAAGATAATATTGATCACATTTCGACTGAGAAAAACATATAAAAAATAGGAAACTTTGAAAACGAGCC
>NW_006263346.1:931598-932226 GCF_000469605.1 Apis dorsata
AAGATGTATAATAAAAGCATAGAGGAAAGGGGGACAGAATTTCAGGAAGAATAAGTTCTAATTTTACTATTCTCGTTCCAATAATAATAACACCTGCCACGTACGAGTTTCAATGTTTATCACGTCTCGATGTGGACGATACACATCTATGGTAACTTTTTCTCTCTCTACACCATATCGTATGCAAATCGTGCCGTATGTTTGTCCCGAACTCTCGATTTTAGCGGCGACTGTACCCGCGGGCCATCCGGCAGAACGTCTGTGTGGCGTTGAAGAGGGATTACGAGAGGGGAGGGGGGAGAGAAGGACGAAGGAGAGGCAAAAGAGTGGACGTGGAACAGAAGTGGAAAGATGGAGAGGCATACACCTGAGTGAGGTGGATTAATATTTATGGTTCGTAAAATATGCGGATGGAGCCGACGGTATAATTTGCTACGATTTGACCGGAGGGTCTAGGTCTAGACATAACCGAGAAACCCTTCTCGGTTTAATTTTCGGCTACCGAATTTGGAGCGGGTTTCGTTATTGGTACCTGTCTCCCCCCCCTTCCCTTTCGTCCTTCCTCTCATCTTCGTCCTCTGTCATCCTCTTCTTCTTTTTCTCATCTCCTCTCTCTCTCTCTCTCTCT
>NW_006263346.1:932405-935259 GCF_000469605.1 Apis dorsata
CTCCCCAACCCCCTTTACTCCCTATTTCGGCCTCCGTCGGATGATGCATCGGTCATCCAGGCAACGCTACTTTTGAAGAAGTAGTAGAGGGATGCGTAATGGTGTGCGGGGCTCCTAATTTCTATCGGTGAAACCCACGAAATCCTTCCGATTGTTGAATTTCAATGGACGACGACGGCATCTACCGTTACATGATGGATCGAATAGGTGTGGGCGAAGGGAAATTAGGATCGGATCGATGGTTCGTTCCCGGTATAATGAACTGTGGTTTACCCGTGTATTATAGAGAAATGGGAGGCTACCGTGGCGCGGTTTTATGGTTATTCTTGTTTTTTTTTTTCTTTTTCTTTTTTTTTTTACGATCGGAATGCCCGGGGAAGGGGGGGATTTCATCATCCGATTTTCATCATCGAAACGATTCTCGGAAGTAGATCATTTTGTATTTATTGGACATTGAAAGAATACGAATGAATAAGCTATTCATATATATCTTTATTTTTATTTATTTTTTTTATACCCCTTTATTATTTCTTTTCGATATTAATATCAGGATTATATTTAATTTTTGTTTTTCTCTTCTCTGTTTTATTTATTTTTAGAATTTCTTCCAAAAATAATGTTACACATTACGTAATTTACTTTAATACGTTTAACGAAGAACAAAATTAATTATTTTGGATTCAACCGAATCGAATTCGTTCAAAAGTTTTCGAGATTTGATGAAAGTCAGACAGATCTTTGTTTAAATTTATACCTGATTTTTGGTGGAACGGAATATAGGTAGCTACCTTGCTTGAAAACGCGTGGGCCCGCTGAAGGCACGCGTGGGCATATTCACGCTTTTAATGGTTTCCGCCCACGTGGTATGCCGGTTTTTCTTTCGCCGCCAAAGTTAAGCTCGATTCCTACTACTAGTTTACAAGATTCGCTCCATGTCCGAATAATGATCACATCTCCAATCGAAACATTTCTTTTTTTTAAAAACCTCGAAATTTTTCGCTTCGAGTCGAAATTTTCAAATTCGAAGGAAAATAATTTTTCATTCCCTAGGGACATTCTAGGGACATTTCGAATATACCTGAGAATTACCTAAGAGATTCTGAACTATCACTTGGTAGCAGTGATCGGATTCTCGATATCTTCGAATTTCTATACACCTGTGATCTTGTAACAGGCAACGTTAGTTGGAAACGAGTAAAATCCGAGAAGCGTTGCAGTGATGATTTACACCACGATTCATAATCTGAATGAACACAATTAACGTTAAATTACGTCGTGAACAAAACGTACCCAATGATATCGAGTGTTATCGATTCAACGAGCGGATAATACGAGCGGTTTCTTTTGTTTGATTTAGTTGATGGACGCGCCGTGTCACGTTACTTATTCTAGTTCGCGCGGAAACAATTCAATTAACAAAACAGGTCATTGTCTTGCTTACCTGTGACGGCCTAGAAGGTGTAGGACTTGGATTATGACTAATAGGATGTATTCTGTTCTTGATTTAACGTATTGATGTCAGAATCTTTTCTAGGATATGCGATCGGTAAATTATACCGATATGAGAATCAAAATACCATTTGTGTTTATAGATTATTGGATACTTTGCATATTCGATATAAGGATGATGTTATCGTTAAGTGATCTAGATTTGATAATTAAAAATTTTTCTATCACTGATAATATTCCAATGAATATGCAAATTGAAATTTAACATTCTGTGTTAAAAATTTATTGCGCTCGATATTTATAGATCGTATTTACCTTGTAAATATAAAGCTAATAAATAATTTAATTGGAATAAATTTTTAATTTGATTTTTTGACACGAAGCGATCGTCTTGTTAAACAGTAATTTTTATTAATCATTATTTATGAAGCATTTCTTTAAGAGTATTTCTTTAAGATATTATTTTATATTATATTTTTATAAATTTGTAACGTTAAATAACATCGGATTAAAAAGTTTTAAAATATTCCAATAAAATCTGTATGCAAAAAAAAAAAAGTTCTGAAATGTGTCTTATATATTATTCAACCGATTAAAAATTCATTTGTATAGTTAATTAATGGAGTAGAATAATGTCGACATAGCAAAAAAAAAAAGTATCAGTTTGTATACCAGTTTGATCGAATTCCAATAAAGTTGGTCGTATATTTATAGACGACAGCGTATATTAAAATATTTTTGAATACAATTATCAGCATATATATATATATATATATATATATTTTATTTGCCTTAATTTCATTCAATCATTTTATCTTTTTACACCGTTTCATATTCTACCCTACCCGTAATCTCCTTTTATTGATTATCAGATAACGTTAATCGATATTTATATTTTCAATATTCGATATCTCGTATCAAGAATTAAGTTAATTAATCAATCAATTCTCTGATATGACCCCATAATCTAATAACAATAAATAAATAAAATTTTCCGAGTCATAAAGGATAACATTTACAAGGATAAACATTTAATTTAATATCGATATTGATAATATCTTTATTGCACAACTTTCAGGGCTTGGACAGCAGCGGAAGGCCAGCTTTCGTCCTCTACTTTCGCGTCCGCTACTACGTCGACACACCGTTGCTCCTAAGGTAACAAGATTTCTTAATAGGCAGTAGTCACATTTCTGCCTGATTACATAATTTCACCATTCGTTCACTATCGATACTAACTTTATCTTTATACCCATTGCCCAATGCTCAATACCTAACTCTAACTCGTTTTAACATCGAGAGAGAGAGAGTCTAGGATCGAGAGAGGATCCGGTAAGGGCGAATAAAAACTCCCGGTAGTCGGTTCGAGGCTACACCGGCTGACAAATTATTCACTCGAAAGAGG
>NW_006263346.1:935485-943475 GCF_000469605.1 Apis dorsata
GGCCAGTCGTAGGAAGCTAAATTAGCCGAGGACGCTCCGGCCATCGGACAGGCCCCCAAATGGATTGCAGAATTAATCGGAGTAATTAGCGTTCCGCTTCAAATACTACCCTGGTGCCACCGTACGTGGCCAAACTGCCAAACCTGCGTAGCCTACTACCGACCTTCTGTACCTTTTGCTCCCTTTTCCCCTAGCCACGAGGTATCGCGATTATAAGGGTTCCTCGCTTTGTTGTGAGGATCGATAAAGAGGCGATGGAGCGAAGAATACGATTTAAGTTGGAAAACAAGGCAAGAGGAAGAAAGAAAAAGTTGGAGAAAGAAGAGAAGAATTTGACAACGTTGAACTGGTTGAATATGTACACATATGGCATGGATGTTCATTAAAAAAAATAAAGATTAAGATTTTGCAGAAGGCAACAGAGAATAGGAAATCTAGGCTATCTTGGAAGAAAATAAGCAAGAAATCTATGTTGATATAGATATAACATACATGTTATTTAATTTTAATATAAACTATTTGTTACATGATACTTATAAAGAATTGCATTATAAAATTGAAATTGGATTTTTCTAACAAAATATTTTATATTAAAATTTTCTTAAAAATTAATATTATTCTTGTAACAATCTAATAGTATATTCATTAATTAAAAAATATCTTATATCTTTGTTCTAAAACATTCTGTATACAAAAGAAACGCTCTCTCCAGAGAAAGGGATAGACAGGTGGTAAATAAAGAATAAAAAAGAAAATAGAAAGGGGTGGCACGCTGGAGAGATCTCACGAAACGAAATCTCGACTCCTGTCCGGTAGCTAAGTGCTACCTACTCTTGTAATTATAAATTATTACGTGGCGCGTGATAGATAGACCGTATGCATTAAATGAAAGCACTCGTCCCGGTAATTATACTGATCCGTAGTTGCTTTCTGATTTCCACCTGAAACCCGTGATTTACATCCAACCACGCCGTATTCACCGCACGTCCACGTCGACGAGGGTTTAATTCGTGAAAGGACCAGGACTCGAATCGATCTTTCGTTAATTCCTCTATACAATTTTCATTCATTTTTAATCTTGTCACCTACGTTATCTTCCATTTGATCCATCTTTAACTTCTTCAGAAACAAATTTATCGAAAAAGGATAATTATTACTTTACTTTTTTTTTTACATTTATAGAAATATTGGTTATACCTCTCGTGTTATAAGAAAGACTATACATGTTAATTATAGTTTGTTGCCCATTTTCGTTCAGGATATTTCGAGAACATTTCTTAATATTATTTAGATTATTTATGAATTATCGCTTCAGTTTCTTGTAAAATCGAAAGCATTGTGCGAAAATAAATTGTGGAAAGTTACTTTTTCTACGAGTTTATCTCATCAATTTATTAAAATTATAAATATCAAGTTAAACATCGATTCGAGTGCAACTAAGTTATTCGAAAATGTAAATCTTTTTCTCTATATTCTTCGATATAAATTTTTTATTATCTTTCTTTTATTAAAATTTTCTTGAAAAGCTTAGACTCGTTATAATAGTCACTTTATATGCAAGACTTTATACAACTTTTTACCCCATGTTTACGCATCGTATAACTAGAACATCTTCGAGCGTACAAATTAACAGGCAGAAACTTGTTCTCAATGTATGGGTCCTCGTGCAAAAACTTGCTCGATATAACCTAACTTAATCACGTAAAACGAAAACGAAATTAACCATTTGATTACCATTTTAGCGATGAAACGACGCGTCACCACTATTACCTGCAACTGCGCGACAATGTCGTCAGGCATGGCGGTGGGGTGGAGAGCCTCCATCCTCACCATCCCTTGCATGAACCTTCTATCGTTACGCCCCTGCTCACACTCGCGGGTCTCGCCCTACAAGCCGATCTTGGGGACTATTCCGAGGAACGACATAGACCCCACGCAGGACCTGTGGGATATTGCAAACCTACGGATTACCTTCCGCCTCACGTGAGTTTTTAATCAGATTTTACTATTGAACAATATTAAATTGAACATCTGTTACTATACTATCTTTAATTAAAATTTTCCATCTAATATTTTGAAATACATATCTAAGAAAATTCAAGTTTTATCATTTTTGTGTTATTCCTCTTGGGATGAGTAAATTAATCTATTTTTAGATCTCTGCAAAATGAATGAACTTGAAAGTGAACTTTTTAATTTTAAACTTAAAATATTTTATATATTTGGAAAATGAGTAAATTCTAAATTTTAATTAAGGAGAGTAGTATAATTTATATTTTTTTCATAACTGATTAATTCTTGTATAATATCTAATTAAATATCTAAATTAAAAAATTTAAATATCTAATTAAAAATAATCGTATCTTCCATAATTTAGAAGATAATAATTTTTGACAATTTATACAACATGTTATATATTATTTAATAATTAATTAAATTACTGTATACGCAATATCGAACATTAAGTCTCATTTCATTTTATTTCAATTTTATTTAAACATAAATTTTCAATTTCTCGTAGAAAACGTATTTTTTTAAAATTTACTCGCTGGAATGAAGATCTATTCTCGACGTTGGTATTAAGATAAAATAAAATATTACAAATCGAACACTTCAATTCCTAAATACACGTCTACGTACATGATCGTAGGTGGCGAGGAACGCAATTTGATCATAAATCGTATCTGTTGAATTCGCTATTTAACGCAATCAATAATTACGTTTACCAGATGTGCCTCGAGTCGAATGTGCTCGCCGTGCTCGCGGCACAGCACAGGGACAATCGGGGCCTCTCGAGGGAGGAGGCAGAGTTGCAATACATTCGGGAGGCGGTGCTGCTGGAGGCGCCGCTCAACGCTCACCTCTATCGGTTACGAAGAAGCAAGAACGAGGCAGGTCCTGGACGTATACTCCTCGCGATTTGCGCTCGTGGGGTGCGAGTCTACGCCGAGGAGGAGACACCGCGTGTCTTTGCCTGGAACAATATCGGCAAACTTTGCTTCGACGTTAGTTTTGCCATTCTTTCTTTAAATATCACAGCTCAAGCTGATATTGCTTTTCCAATTTTTGTTATTAATCTATATATAAATTGATTTATGACGAAATTCTTCTGTTTTATTGCGTTTATACACAGCGCAAGAAGTTTGAGATACGCGCAGTCGATCAGCCGGACAAGCTCACCCTCTATAGTGGGTGCGATGACAAAAGCAAATTGCTTCTGGGACTCTGTCGAGACACCCATCAGTTCTCCATGGCCATAGCACCTAGAGTAAATGAAGCGAAGAAGCGAGAAGAGGAAGGTTAGTTGAAATTTATTTATTGCTTAAAATGACTAATTTTTATAATAATTTATCTATAATTATAATACGAATTTTCTTTTTATATTTACCATGTATCATCTTTTTTGTATCCTCTTTATGTTTAAATTCTCTCTTCTTCTTTGTTACTTAATTTCAAAAATGAAATCCGTTTAATATTCTATCCAAAAAATAAATTTTCTGTTTTCATCTTCAGAGAGAAAAGTACTTCGCGACTGCTATATGTATCCTGCGCGATGTAAGCTGAGTTTAACAGCACGAGGGGCGCGCGGTGACCAACGAATTTCTGTTATCTCGAGCACATCGTCTAACACAACTTCTGGAATTGTTAGCGATCGAGTTCATAGCGAGGACGAGCCAGATACGGCGCCCGCTTCGACCGAATGTCTGCCACGTCTTACTGAAAATACTTCACACTCCGGTGTTCAATGCGGTGTAAATGGATCGAATGCAGACGTCGAGGATCGTTCCATGCCGTCATCCCCAGTCTCCACTGTGGATGGTAAACTTGTTTCTATTCTGAAAATAATTAGTATTATTTTTGTATTTGTCATGTAATTATTAATTAAGATTAGATGATGATAACCAATTTTTTAAGCAAATCTTGAAAACTAAAAAATCAATAATAAAATTCTATTTTATTTACCGTTAATATAAAATAACTAGTACAAAACCATGATTTTTAGTCATGTAATCTTATAAATAATCGTGTAATTTTTAGAAGTTGATGGTACGGACAGCACTCCTACAACAGTTGCGTTACGATTAGCATCGAGTGCAGCTACGGCGGCCGAAGGGTCACAATGTAGCAGCAGCTGCAGTACGGTCGTGGTTGTGAATACACCTGCTGGTGGACCGCCACGAATGCGGCGCACATCCGCGACTTCCAGTTTGGAGCTTGGTTATTCGCATACGGCACAGAATTCAGCAGTTTCGTCAGAAACTGCTAGCTTTCCTGGCGCCATTTACGACAGGTGCAAGAAAGGTGGTAAATACGCAGGTAAGTTAATGAGTTTTCTGTTTTTGTTGAAAAAAAAATAATATACAATTTAAGATGGAAAGATATAATGAAATCTAAATTAAAAGGATTAAAAAAGAAATAAAAAAACAATGATATATTTATAATTGTAATATTTTACTAATTTTTTATATATTGTTTAAAAATATAAATAATCTTTGATTTTTGATTTAATAATTCTGTTTTATAACTTATTTATTAATTAAGAAAACATTTAGCAAGATTATCTTTAAAATCTGATTCTTACTTTTATTATAAAATATACAAAAAGAAAAATATAGAATAGTCAATCATTGAATTATTATTAAATTTAAATATATATATTAAAATATACTTGTTTATTATGAATTCACTTTTAATTAATATTATTTATATGAAATTCTTTTTTAGGCACTGATATTGCGAGTGAAACTAGTGGAGTGTATACACTCAGGAGTAGTGAAATGCAAGATGAAAGAATGGGAGATCTATATTCACCTACTGGTGATGTCAATGGATCTTCGACAGCGAGTGACGTGTGTGCCTTAAGTTCCGTACAGTCTACAACCGATGAAGCTTCCGTAACATCCGGTTTTTATACCATACACAGTGGTCTTAGATCTGAAACTAGCGACGTTTATACGGAAGATGTGAGTACAGAAGATCAAGAACCTATTTACAGCGTCTGTAAAGGTGATGAAGATGTCAATAACATGATGTCTACAATCTCGGCAGTCCCTTTGGATCAACAACTCGAAGATTCTAGATCACGTAGCAATAGTATACTTAGTGCAGGAAGCTTCAGAGGTGACGGCAGTGATCCTTCTAGTGTTGGACCTCTGTTATCAGCCGATGAACTTTCTGACTTGATTGTTGGACGTTATCCCCCTCGAAAAACTATTAGCAATTCTATGGACTCTGATTGCGATTACGTTACTATGCCTCCACCACCTCCACCACCTAGGACCGATAGCGACAGACAACTTCCTCCACCTCCTCCTTACCCAGTGAACATGGATTATGCAACAATAAATTCACCACGGTCGAACATACCCGATATTGAAAGAGAACCTCCACCTCCACCTCCATATAATGCTACTCGCGGTGAATTTATACCTTTGCCACCACGAAGAACTGATCCACCACCACCGCCACCATATACTTCACCAAGAGAAAGAATTCAAATACCACCGCCTACACCTCCAAGAAACGATGCGGTGACACCTAGAGAACCTCCACCTCCACCACCTTATCCTGAAGTTCCGGAGGTCACTCGACAAGAAGCAATTTCCAAATTGTATCCAAGTGAAGAAATCGTGTCAAGGGTAACATCGACGAAAATACAAACGGGTCTAACAAATACCAAAATGAATGCCACTTTGACAGCTTCAAAGACTACCAACACCATTCAAACAAACGACATTGCGTCAATCGCTCCGAAACCACCACCTAGAATTCAACCACCCACTTATCCTGGTGACAAAATGAAACCCACGCCGGTTCATGCTCCCGTCGCAGCTCTTGTTGTTGGACCAAACAATTATTTGGATGTTCACGCTTCACGGGGTGGTCCAGTTTTGTTACCTTATTTAACACCACCGCCACCTCCGCCACCTCCTCCACCACCCATGATACATCCTAGACAGCCCCCGCCTCCACCACCCAGCTTAGCTACGGTTTACACGAGTCAAGTTGCGAGATCGCAGATCGAACAATATAAACAACAATTATATTCAGACGTTGATTACGTAATGTTTCCTTTAAAAGATCCCGCAGTATCGAAACAAGAGTACATTGACGCAAAGCAAGGATCACTTTTGGCAGCCATGGCTGCTTATCCTCCTCCTCCTTATCCTTCGTTTAATAATAAATCATTGGTAATGTATCGTAGCACACCATACCTTCCTGGTTCCTCGTTTTCATCACCCACAAAATACGCTTCAAATCAAAATCTCAGTAGCAGCGACACGAGCTCTAATAATTATTTACCGCATAGTAACCTGAGTAGCCACTATGCTGCTAGTACAAGTTCGTTATATAGTGGAGCTACTTGTTCATCGGCAGGAAGTCAAAGTCTTAGACGTGAACCATCAGCCGCAGCTCATACTCATACGCTCCACGCTTTCTCCAGAACAAGAAGCGACGAGAACATATTAAAGTGTTTCGATTCATCTACTAATACAAAACTGCAATCTCTGCCGCAATTGAAACATCGCAGACTTCCGCCACCTCCACCGCCACCACCTTACGAAATTCAGGTAAACTAAACGTCATATAATAATATATAAAAATTATATAAAAGGATGTTGCTATATATTATATCTGCATAACGCCATATTTGGTATTTATACCAAGTATTTTATTTTTTACTGTTTTATTTGTTTTCAGAATCTTGAAAAGAATCAACCACTTCCGTCCGCTTCTTCGTCGTCTTCTTCACCGAAGAAGACGTTAAAAACAAATACTGTGGAGGAACGTGAAGAAGGGAAAGAAGACGGAATGTTGGATATTCGAACACTTCGCGAGAAAAGCCGTAATTTAGATTTACCACTAATATCAGCGTTATGTAATGATCGATATCTATTAAAACAAACGAAAGCATTCGTTATGCCCAAGCATCCTGCTGAGCCGACTTCCTCGACGTCTTCAAAGAACGGCACGCGAAGCAGCAATGGCGGAACATCTAGTAGAAATAAATATCCAGTTAGTGGTCTTTCTACAACGCAAATCACTAAACCCCCGAGGAAATCATCGACGAGTACTCACAAACACCCCGCCGAGGTGAAGGGCAATGCTTATAAGATCACGAATTCGACAGGTGTGTCGGCTATTAAAAAGGATCCGACAAGGGCGTCACATTCGTAATAGACAATAAAGAAAAAGAAATAGAGTTTATCAGTTTTGCGACGCTATGAAAATTTTATACCTCGATCAAAGTACATTCCACAAAGCTGTTCAAACGATTCCATAACTGTTATACTCTATCCATAAAATAACAGATAGCAGCGAAGAAAAGGTCTTAACACCTTAAGTACTTAAATAGCGTTTCTAAATAAACCGTGCTTCTTCAACTCAGGGTGCCATTTTATCGTTTACAATTCTTTTGCTCGTCGCAAATACTCAAGGAAGAAAAAGAAGTTCGATGATAGATTAAACCTTCACAAAGTTTAAAACAGAAATGTCGAAGGTGACTGTTACGTAATATCTTTTTTCTTAAATAATTTCGTTCTTATGATCTCTCTGATACTTCTGAAAATTGTATTTCTTCTTTGCAAACAAAGCTTTTCTTTCGTACGTAGAATAGTTGAAATACACCGATAATAAAAATGTTTATTAACTTTTTTATTTTTGCTCAAGTAAGCGATTAGCGCGAAGTGAAAAAATTAAATGCGAAGTTTTGTAAATCTTGATAACGACAAAGCGTGACAAACGCACTTGCGTATAGTTATTTGATATTAGGACAACAATTTGTGTAAGTAATTACACAGATATTTTTATACTTTGAATGAAAGCAAATATGAGTATTGTAACTATTGAAATAGTACCTTTTTTGATGTCTACGAAAATAATATTTATTACAATCCAGAAGATTCTTGTCTTTGTTTTTTTTTCTATATTTTCTTTTTTTTTTGTTTTTTTTTTGTTTTTTTTTTTTTTTTTTTTTTTTTTTTTTTTT
>NW_006263346.1:943755-950834 GCF_000469605.1 Apis dorsata
CAATCAATGCTCGCTTTATGATACTTTATTTATCAAAGCGTTTTTAAGCATTTGCGTGTACGTAACTGTAAGTGTAGTCATTTATTTAGAAAAATTTAAACATTAAATATATTCGGTGAAAAAAATTTTATTTTTTTTTTTCAGTGACTGAATATTGTTATGATAGAAACATTACACAAATTTTCGAATTTTGACAACTAAATATTACGAGAAATCTTTCTTAGTAAAGTTTATACTGCACTACAGAACACGTACTAGAAAATAATGTGACAATTAAAATGATATAAGATTTGCGCAAAAATGAATCTTTTGAACATTAATATTATAGATCTTAATGTAATGAATAATAATTTAGTTGTAATGTTGAATTATGTTAATTAATATTAGATATTAATATTACAACATGACCCATGTCTGTAAATAGTGAAATCATAGGACTTGTTGTAGTTGAAAACCTCATGTATGTACTACGCGTCACCTCAGCTACGAATAATAAACTTTTTTTATAATGAAGATCGTTACGAAAAAATGTTTTTTGTTGACTACATGAAACCAAATAAATTTAAGATATTATATTTTCATATAATTTAAAAAACTGACCTGAAACAATCCTAATATTCAAGAAATGAAAACATATAAAAGTTTTGAATTGTATACATCATTATGCTTATAGTATAATTTTTAATAAATAAATATATATATATACATATTCTTTATCCAATATTAGCAAAACTTATATTTAAATCTTATGTATGATTCAAATACTGTCACAGATTAGATATATAATTGATTCGAGATCTAATAAATGTTTTGTTCCATGTTTAGAGAACATAATTCCCTAGTAATTACTATTTTAGTAAATTTTTATTATTTTTAACGTTATTGATTCAAAATATATGAGATTGCAATATTATAATTAAAATAGTTGAAATATAAATTATAGAATAAAATTTTTTATAATTTTATATTATTAATATTATTAATAATCAAAAGGTCGGTATTTCAGAACATATAATATATTTTATAAGATATCATGTCTATTTTGTATTTTGTCTATGGTGAAAGTGAATGCTTCTGAATTAACTGAGTTTTAACCGATTTTATAATTTTCTTCTGTGTTCATAGATAGCGTTGTAAGTTTATTTCTGCAATGTCAGCACAAAATTTCAAACGTTCGATTGACTTTCGTCCAAGATATATTCTTCAGTTGATGAATCGTTGCCTTGAAGCGTACAAAGAAAATTGTAACAAATGTGTTATTTTTAACTTAAAAAACTTTCGAAAAACTAACGTGTTATTTACTGAAGAAAGCACATGCGCGGTAGTAGTTATAAATGGCCCTGCATGTTGGAACATGTTCGTGCTGAAAGATTAAATCAAATAATATTTCAAACGATAACAATAAAGTAAACGTTTTACCTTGATCAATACCGTACGCCAGTCAACGAACGCGCGACGAAGTATATATAACTGTTTGTAGCTTTTACTCGTTCTTCAGTTGGCAAAACGCTACTCACACAGTGTAACGCGGAAAATTTGGATGTCGGGTAGTGTTTCGAAACTATTGGACAACGTTATTCATTGAACAGACTTCGTGGTAACACCAAACGTTAGTTTACTGTGAGTACCATATTATTTAATTGTTTTAACATAATATTGATATTAATTTTAATTTTTTGTATTATATTCATAAAATTTAATACTTGTTATAAATTAAAAATAATGTTGCATTATATGTAATGTTACGAATTTAATATTTAATATATGTATTTTCAAAATAATTAAATTATCTAAATCATGAAGTGAATAACTAACCTAGTATACGATTGACACAATTTTCTCAATAGCGTTGGTATATAAATCTAATGTATCAATTATTTTATGTCAATGATTTCTTAACCCTTTCAATATTACGTAAATTATATGTTTAATAGATTTTATTGCATATACAATTAATTTACTTACAAAATTTATTTTTAAAATTATATTGCATATAATTTAGAAATGCATTACATAAAGTTAAATATATTATCTGTAACTATAAAAGTATATTGAAATTAATTATTATATTTCTTAATTATTTTGTTTTAATACAATTTCTTATTTGCAAGTATATATATTTTATGTTTATATGTTTAGTATTATATTTATTTTATATAAAATTTATATTAAGAATAAACAAAAGAGAAAAACATGATTTAAGTCTATTAACCCTTATTTAAACGATAATTGAAAATGTCAAATATAATAATTTATTGCTTTGAGAAAAACAATAAATATGATATTTATGTCCAACAAATATTTCGATATAATTTCCTAACATTTTCATAGTAGTTTCATAGTAGTTTAAAATTACGAAAAATCATTATAAAGCGCATAAATTATAATAGTATTACCAGGAAGAAAGTTAGATACTTTGTACATATTTTGAAAATATTTAAAAAATTAATTCTTAAATGGTTTTTGTTCCTTTTTTATTTTGCTATTATTTTGCAATTTAATTTAAAATTGTATTATGTACAAACAAAAGAATTTTTCAAGAACAAGCTTTTCATATAATTAATTATAATCAAAAATTTTAAATTAATTATGTAATATTATCATCTATTCTGCTTGCATGCTCGAATGAATACAAAGGACAAAGAAAAAAGAGAAATTGAATTGCTTAGTTGAAGTATTCATTCTATCTCTTAATATCCTTGAAACTTCTACATATGGAGTTTAAAGATATTTCTTATTTATGTTCATACATATTTTGTTAATCAAATGAGTCTGATATTAATACATTTATATACATATTTTTCTATAAAAAAAATTATAAATTCTATATTATATATATTAATATATATTATATATATTAATTTTTTAAAAAAAATAATTGTTCTTGAATTCAATATTTTTTTCTGCATACATAAATATACATACTCTATTTCTTTTCTGCTATTTGTTGTATTTAATTTTTATGCAATTTTTTTCAGTAAATAATCAATAATAGTATATATTTATGATTACTTTTATTTTATGCAATTTTAATATTTATATTTAAAACATAAAATGCACTATATAACAGAATAATTATTTATTAACGTTAATAATAAAAGAAAATGAATACAAAATATGATAATATACAAGAAATTAAAAAAAAAAACTGATCATATATATAGTTATGACTCAGTAAGCATGTAATATTGTTTTACGATAACGTACTTTGCAATAGTGACTCAATTTAATAAAAAAACAATGTATTGATATTTTAAGTAATTTAAATATGGTATAATTTTTATTGATTTTTTAAAATTGAAATTGATCTCAGATTCAGACAGGTTCTTAAATCTGATCACAGATTAAATGTTTTCGCACACTGTTATAATCTAATAATGGAGATAGCATACCAATTTGGATGTTCCGAGATTATTTGGTAACGGTACACGAAGTACGTTTTCTTTTTCTATTCTTAAGAAAGACAATCACTTTAAATGATTTCTTATTGGATTATTGACATGAAAATTTTTATTATTTCACAAAGAATAAACATTTGAATTTTAAATTATTTATTGATTAAATTTTTTAATTTAAAAATTAAAAATTTATATTATTTATAAAACGTTATGTATATCATTTTTTTGTTTTAGAAAATTTTTTCGCTTCATAAATAATAATTGTTAACATAATTACACAAACATTATTGTTAGTACAGACAATGTAGATAATAATATATCTTTGCATTTACTTAGAAAATCAGAAGAAAGAAAAATAATTGTAGAGATAACACAAAGTAGCAGCGTTTATATAACAGCAATATCTATTTTATATATCAATTATTTAAAAAAAAAATTTTTTAAAAAATAAGAAATTGAATTTGTTTGATGAAATTGTACATACTTATATCATACACAATTTTAAGAAAAAAAATATTACAAAATATTAAAATAAAATATTATAAAAAGCTTTATTATTGAGGATAAAAATGTTATATTTTTTTCTTAAAAGAGAAAGAAAAATTTTTTTTATTTGAAATTCTTTATCAATTTTCTTTAATTATAATAATCTAACTATTTTTAAGATGGATTATTTATTTTTGTTTATAAATTAATTTTTTTTATATGTATTATGTATATATTTATCTATCTTCTTACCAGTTCACTTCTATGCAATTTTCTATGTCGTAACTTTATAAATTGCAGTTCCCTTTCACGTAGAGACATCAAGTAAAACATTATGAAATGATTACAAGGAAATAATTTGTTTTACTAATCAAATTGTTGGTCAGCTAAGGGAAAAGATATTAGGATTGGTAGAATTTTTGCAAAAATAACTAATATTTATTTATATTGAAGAAAAATTCGCAATAGATAATAGATCTATACCTAAGGATTAATTTACAGCAGGATTAATTAAGATCATTATTTTAAAAATATTTTGTATTTTTATTGATTTTCTATTGTATTTAATAATTGTTTTGAAGCAATATCTTATATAATATCTCATATAAGTCATCAAATACTTTTGGAACAATTATTAGTGTAATTTTTACATTATATGGTTTGTAAATTAGTAAAATACTTAATATAATTAATTAAGGCAATCGTGATATAAATTTAAAAGACGATTTATTAATATAATCGGTTGAATTGAATTTCTAAAAGTTTTGTATAGTTTATACAATTTTGAATAGATTTATTAGAATAATTGATTTGAATTGTATTTCCAAAAATAAATTTTATATAGTTTATGCATTATATATATATACTTCAATTGAGTAAATAATTAGAATTATAAAAGAATGTTAATCTTATCAAAAGCTAATCATTAAATTAAATTTGATTTTATTTATAAATAATCCTTATATTGCATATGTTCTCTTTTTAATAAATAATTTTTAGAAATATCAAAATATTTCTGTAATATACTTATTTGTTATACAATTAATTGAAGAATTGAAGAATTGATTATTTTTTCTTGTTAAATAATTTAGAAATAAAAAGATTACTTAAATTATAGAGACAATTTTTTTCATATTTCTATGCAAATAAGATGTGTTTTCAATGAATATATTTCATAATTAATAACAAATTTTATTTTTAAAAAAGAAAAGAAAGAAGAAATAATTTAATATAAAAAAATTTTTCTCTTGAATTGTTCTGTTAAAAATATGATCATATTTTCGAGTAATTTTTTGATTTTTTTATCATCTTAGTACATCGAGTTCAAGATATATAGTTTACGTACAAGATTCTAAAAAATTCAGAGCTAAAATTAGTTGAGCTCTCACCATGAAGTTCAGTTTTTCTTCAAACTAAAATTAGTTAATTTTCACGCAAAATAATTCATAGTAAAAAAAATTTTCTTAATGTTCTTATTTTTTAAAAAATGAATCATATATTATTCATTGAAATGAATCGATAGAAACAGATAATTTTACCAATTGCCAAAGAAAGTGTATAAAATGTGTAAAATATAAAAAAAAAAGTTAAGAAAATTCTAATAGATGAATGCTTCTAATATAGAATCCTTTTAATATTCTTCAAATTTATCTTTATTTTAAATTTATCATAATTCGCAGAATTTGACTTCCTATGTTAAAATTATCGCAAAAGTTAAATCACTGCATCCGTATTTATCGATAAGAAAGAAACAATATAGTTTAAAGAGTGATATTCTCTTGTCTGTTTACGATGTGTAAACTATATATTTTTGCGACACTGTTGATCGAAGAATCGGTAAAGACTCGGTTGATATTTGCTTAGATATTCATCTACAGTAAAAGTGCGTTGACATGAGTTTCATCTGAAGCATAAGTTATAAATCTATCTTGCAATAAACACTGATAAAATTTCAATTAATCACTTGACGATGGGGTCTGTCTCGTACAGATCATATATATATATATATATATATATATATATATATATATATATATATATATATATATATATATATATATCCAAAAAAAAAATGTGAATCAACATTGTTTTTTAATTTTTACTCAGTAATACAATATTTCGACCATTATTTATATATGGCAATTAATAATTCATCGATAATTCTCATATTACAAGCGATATTATAAGATATTTTTAATATATTAAGATAATTCTTTGTTATAATTGATTATATATTCTTTGTTATTCATTTTGCGAATTTAGAATACGAAATATAGAAAAAGAACGACTCGGTCTTTAACCATTACGAATCGATGACGCGCAAGCTAAAGAGTTTAAATTAAAGAGATGATAGGAAATGAAAAAACAAACGGAGATGTATCAAATTTCATTCTATCAACAGAAATATTGAATCACTTGATAAGCTGTCGATTTCTGTTAATTGTTCGTAGAATATTCCTATCTCTTTACGATATAAAAGTTCAATTAATTTTATTATATATCTCTTAAAACATGATACTTTATTGTCTCCTTAAGTATTTTAAATGAATTGATATCTTTATTACTAATTTTTATCTATTTAAAATAGCAAAAAGTAAAATGTCTTATTGTCCAGACTCGTTATTAAATTATTCACCGTATGTATCAAAAATTCTTTTATGTAAAAAACAAGAAACGATACATTTTTTATAAAATTGATATTTCTCAATCTGAATAAAAAATGCAATGAAAATTCTTCGAAATATGCATCACTTCTTTCGAGAGAATTATAAAAAGAACCTTGAATTACTTGAATTAAAAATTAAAAATTTTTCTTGCCATGTTGTTTATAACGATTTAAGATTCGAGAGATCGTTTATTCTCTTAAATGGTGTTAATAAAGCGAATGATATCTTAGATTCGACGCGTTGCTCGGTCACTCAATCGAGTTGCAATCTTGCGATGGTAATTTCCAGTGCAATGCTGTTTCATACAGAGCAATCGATAAGCGGTAATCTTATATGAAAATTGATGCGTATCACGGACACACGTGCCCCATTACAGTTTTGTTCAATTATTATCTTACGACTAGCACCAGTAACTGCGTTTAGTGCAATTTTGTTGGTAATAATGTTGTCTCGTTCATCATTTCAACGAATATATATTTTAATTGATACTTCTACTGTTTTTTTCGTTTTTTTTTTTTTTTTTTTTTTT
>NW_006263346.1:950993-976138 GCF_000469605.1 Apis dorsata
CTTGAGAACTTCGACTTTTATATTTCGATGCATTAATATGTTTAAACGAGATAATGTCGGTTGTAAAATCTTTTGGCATTGTAGATGCACTTATTTTTAATGCAACACGTTTTTTTTTACAAGGCCATTTAATGCAACGATACTTGTTACTTTGTACTTAAATATTTAAATGGTGAAATATTTTTAAATGTTTTAAGTATATAAATTATAATTTTTTTGTAAGAAAAATGTAAAGGTGTATCTTTCTCTCTTTTGCATTTAATAGGATATTTTTTATTAGTGAAATAATAATAATTCAATAAATTGTATGTTTTATCGTTTATTAACTAACATTTTTGTTTTATTTATTATATAAATCAGGGAAAGATATAAATTTGAATAATTTATATAAAAACTTATTAATTCAATAATTAATACTAATTATTACACAATATTATATACATTTTTTTAATTTTTCTAAGTGTATTACAAATGGATTTATTCCTCTTTTTACTGCAAAATCTTCAATTTTCATATGTAATCTTCATTGTGTGATTGTAGCATACTCTATCTATTATACAACAAATATATCTTTTCATTTAAGGAGTTAATAAGAAAAGAAAGAAATTGTTGAAGTTCAAATTATTCTTTCCACTCTTCATCTTCATTCCTGTAGGACACATTGACGATTGATATGTTGAAGTTATATACCTATATTTATTGGGGTAATAGAGCGTGCATGAGCCTCCAATCGAGTGGAATTTACCGTATGGAGTCACGTTTAAAGCGAATAAGAACTTGTATCGAAATTTATAGTTATTGATTACAGTTGACCCTTGAACAGCATAGGTTCACTTACACGCTTGCAATCTTTTCTTTGCGAAATTTTAAGAGTTGGTTATATGATTTTATAAATTAATCTATTCGTCACATTCTATATGGGTCAGCCATATGTTAGATATACGATACAAAGTGTGACTTGTAGTAATCAGAGATTTAAAACTTTCAGATAATCATCAGAATTTATATGAGCTTTTTCTGTAAGAATTACCCCAATTATTTATCGATCACTGAAATAATATAGTGATATTATAAAACATTGAAACATTTCTCTCTCAAAAAACACGATTTTCACTTGGAAGTTTCAAAATGAGATCATTGATATTGATACTGATATTATATTACATAATGTTGGAATATTCCAACAGAAAGATTTGGGAAATATCTCAATTTTTACTTGTAGCCAATCATGAAAGTCTTCATAGATCTTCTTATCTTACAAGGAAGTTACCTAATCCGAAAATTCTAATTTTTAATTTATTATGTATAACATATTATAGCAATTTCCTTTGGATTTTAAATTTAAAAAAAAAAGAATTAAATACGAAGTAAATTCATATAATTGATAATTTATATTTTAATAAAATAATGGCAATCAATTTCACATTGTGAATTAGGAGTTTAGAATAAATATTCTAATATTATTTTATGAAAATTGCATCAACATGTGGATATCTACATTATTCTTTGTACTTAAAAAAATCAAAGCTCGCAATAAAGAGACGTATCCAAAGGAGATTTTCATAATCTGTTATAACAAAATAACATTGTATTCGTACATATCGTTTTTTTCTTAGGGTCAATAGTTTAAAATAAAACAGTCAATATTTATTCGTTCACCTTATCACGGCATCGCGTATATATTAAATTGAATATTTACTCACATCGATAAAACCATGTAATGAGAATGTATAAAATTTTCCAGCTGTAACGTGCAAAGTTCATTGTACACAACGCATGATCATGAGAAATAATTTTTGATCATGGATCGATAAATTATCCCAATCAGTGGTATAAAACTTTCGTGCATTAAACATAACTTTATTCATAGTTTGCATGCCTTTGTACTATCATTACTTACTTCGTTCGAGAATCGTGAAAGGAGTATAGATATCTATAAAGAAGTACAGATACAACATTGACATGATTATCAGAGTGTATAAGCTGTAAGTCAAAGTGTTCATTAAATTTCCTAAAGGATTCTGAAAATCACGATAATTTATAGATTAAATATTTCTTGTATTGTATTAAATTTTTGAAGAATTCTTAAATTCTTATTAGAAAATTTTAAATGTAACCAGAAACATCATTTATATGAGAAAAATTAACTAAGAGTTCCACAAGAAGAAATATTTGTAATGCTGAATTGATGGAGTTTTATAAAAAATTATATTTTGAGTAATAGTATCATTTAAAAATTTGATTTTATATTTATTTATAAATATAAGATATATCTCGAGGAATTAGAATTAATTAATAAATACAAAGTGTTATGTGTTTTTTGGAAGATATAAAAAAAATTCATGATGCAAAATCAAATATTGGATCAATTGCATGATGTAGGGTATGTAATGTCAAAAGATATTTTAAAGATTTCAAGATTATTTTCATTTGTTTAAATAGAATTGGATATTTTTCAATGTACCAATAAATGCATCTTTTCATTTTCTATAAAAAAATATCAATGTACTTAATATTAATTTAAAAGGCATTTTATTTCCTTTGCAATATTTGATGTTTATTTTTTTTTGTTTTTCATATTAATTAAAAGTTTTCTCATATAATTTTGCAATATTTAAAATATTTCACTTTTTATTATTGATATCACATTTGTCAGAAAAATTCTAAGAATTAATATTATATTATTGTTATTACAGAATTAATATTACAATTAATGGAACAATGTATTTTGTATACAATATTATATTATTATAATCTAATTATAAAACTATAATATTACATATATACACATATAGGAAAAAATGTTATACGGATATAAATCTATCATAAATCACTAATGCAAAGTTAAATCCATTGATGTCAGTATTTTAATGAATTAGAAATGAAGTCAATAGATATCAGTCATTAATAATAAAGAATGATACATTAAAAGAAAAAAAGACGAATACTTATGCAATTAATTATGCAATTAGTTTTGTATGAATGAATTTTTTGATCTTGCACTTTCTAAATTAACATTTGATTTCGATATTTTGTATATGATACGACAAAATGGATAATTGGCTGTTAAGTTAACTAACAAACTGACTTATATGGCATAAATGCTATAAACATGAGTGGAAACTGGTACACGTACATGACAATGAAGTTTTGAAAGTCGTCTTGATAATCGATAAATGCATGAACTCGAAATGGCAAAGTATAAGCTTTCGATGATTCATTAACTTGTCCTGAAATGACATTACATAGACATAAAATGACTTCCTTTTCTCTTAAAATAAAACGCATTCATCAACGCATTTTTGGAATGCATGTTTAATTTTTATTCAAGCATACTTTTTTATTTTAATGATGAATCTGTCTACTTCTTAAATTTTCTATAATACCACTATTAAATCTCTATTTTGTAATTGAACACACATTTAAAAAAGAAAATTATATAAAATTATATACATATATAACACATAATCAATTCTTTAAATTTAAAAAATTATTCAACGATAGAAAAAAAAAATATGATTAGTTTCAAACGAGTCAAAGGTATTAGAAAAGGATTTACAAAAATTTTATAAAAATAAAATTCAAATTAGTTTATCTTCTAATTTTTTTTCACGAATTCTATGAATTTTTTCCAAGCAACATGATATTATTCTTTATCATTGTATCCTTGTACATATTACAATATTATCGCAAATCAAACAATCAATTCATCATCCAAATTTTGCTAATACATATCTGTAGCAGGCTTCAACAATTACAACATAGGTGCCAAATACCAGAGAATTTTATATTATCGTTGTCGTTGAAATGGCGTATCTGCCAAACTTGTTCGAAATGTTATGATATGCAAGATATAAATTCATTTCGCATTCTCGAACTTGCTGTTAGCAACCTCTTCTTTCACAATAATGATCGTACGTTCGATCAATTTATTGAATCAGAGTAGAAACAATATGCGATAAATAGCCCTGGCTACTGTTGTGTCTATGATATTTTTCACCATGGCTTCTAAATTTCCAAATGCCATGTACATGGATCAGATCCATGTACATTATCATCATGTGAACAATGAGATAAGACAAGTATAAAATAAATTTTTTTGTATCGTTTTTTCAAAGGCCACGCATCGCATATCACGAAAACATGTTCGTTTAATAAGAACACGTCTTTCAACTTTATCCTATGATACGTGAAGCGAATTTAATTTGATTTAACGGTACATAAGGATAATTTTTAAAATAGATAGGTGTGAATTTTTATAGCCATCGAAAAATTATTTTATACAATATAATAACAATTTGTAGAAAAAATTAAAAATTGGGAAGAAATTTGAGATTTATAGATATCGTAGAGATTATTATTTTTATTATTATTTTTTTAGAATGAAAATCGTATCCTTGCGAAACAAAATTGTCAAAAGAAGAATGTCTCTATAATACTTGCGATTAGATGTGCATGGCATAGTATTATATTTTTGATTATTATTTATAAATTTTTTTTAATTATTTAATTCGTATACACGAACTCTTTTAATTCTTTTAAATGTATTAAATATAAATTCCAAATTGAATATATTTTTTAACATGTAACAGATTTAAATTGTTATCTTTTTCTTGGATGTGATATGAAGAAATTTTTTTATTTTCGATGTCAAATTTTCCTCTAGTAAAAATCTATCATGACTTTAATAATAGTACATGATATTTTCCTTGTCTTATATTAATACATAGACAAACAATTTATTGTTATCTATATTCAACTTTGTATGTTTTTTGATATATCGAATACATCTGTACAAATAGGCATTATTATTAGAAGTTTATTCTATATCTTAAAAAATCTATTAAAGAATCTATTAAAATGAAATAAATCTTGTAAATTTTTGTAATCTTGTAAATTGTAACAAATTAGACAAAGTAGAATATTAATTAAAAAATAATTGTAGCATCTATCTTTAAACACACAATTTTTATAAAGAACATTTTCATTGATTTTCAATTCCATTTTTGTTTGTACTTAAAATAAGATTTAATTCCAGTAAATTAAAATATTAAAAATAATTTCTCAAGAAAATTATTAAATTTTTTAATCAATTATTGAATTGTTATACTTTATCTTTCACAATATTTTTAAAAGATCGTTATCTCACGATATAATATTCCTAAAAAAATTATTAGAAATAATTTTTTCAAATATTTTTCAAAATATTGTTTAAAAAAATAAAAATTAGTACAAAATAATAACAATGATCTTACGTTCATCGTAGTATTTTGTCGTTTAATCGAGCTATGCTTTTACAATCACCGTGTTTCAGTGATCAATTATCGATTATTTATTTTATATAATTAATGCTTGCTTGGATCACAAATTTATCTTACAATTGACAATTTCGCATTTTAACTTAGATTAAATCTATAATTCGATTAATTGTGTATGTGACTCTTTCCAAATTATATTATTCATACGACATTTTGTTTTTCCTCAAGAAGCTATATTAAGCTATAAATATTAAATAGATTTAAACGCACGAAGTTGTATTATTTCTGTTATATGAAGCGATTAACATTAAATTTGATATTTGTTTCGTGATACGTATTAAAGAAGAGAAACTCTGTTCTCACAGTGAGCAGTGAATAGGAAAATTGGATTTATTTAGATTAGTCTTGGTAGTTCGAATTCGAAGGAAATTGAAGAAAGAGAATCTGTGATGAAAAGACATTAAACGTGTGGTAGAACTTGTTTTATTTTCTGATCTATGATACATAAAATAGGAAATTTTATTATTATTTAAGAATAAAAATTTAGAAATTGCAAAATTATATTAAGTATTAATTGTTCTTGTATAATAATATAATAAATCTTGTATTAATTATAAATGTATTTTAAATTTTGTTTTATTTATCAATATTTATTTATTTATTTATTTATTTATTTATTTATCATTATAGAATGAAATCTTATTCAAACAAAAAAATCCATAATTCTTACAAATTATTTCTGTAAAAATATGAAATACTTCAAATCATCAAATTATTTATCTATTTTATTTTTTAATTCATCAAGAAAAAATTCAATTGCACGTTTTATTAAATTTCTTTTGAAGAAGTTAAATGAAGTTAATATAATATTCTCTTTTTTAATAAATCAAAATTAATTATATCCATATACGTATTTAAAATATCTTTAAAAGAAAAATTTCTCAGAATAATTGATTTGACGAACAGTCAAGGTTTCAAATGTTATCCTCATACAACTTCAACTTCCTCGTTCCCAATCAAAATTTCTTAATACTTTGTTTCCAACGACAAGAAATAACATAATGTGATACGTTTGATTAGTAGTTCAAACGTTTAACTCTTGGATTCAGGTAATACTTTTTCAATGACGAATATGATTCACCATTTGTATCATTGTCTTTTTAAAAACATTAAAAGACATAGATTTCTGTAATTTCTCGATTAATATAGATAAATTCTTGATTATTTTGTACTTAGAAAAAAAAAATGCATAACAAATTCGACGATTTAATTACAATATGATTGATTACTATATATAATAGGTGAGTTTAAATTTACAATTATTTTGTAATTATTTTATATGCTAATTTTCTTTAATTTAGTAATCGTCTTATAATTTTAATAATAAACTATAACAGACTAAAATGTTAATCATAGAATTATGAACAAGTAAATAATATACACTTTAGAAATTGCTTGTTTCTTAAAAGATGGAAATTGATAATTAATATGTTTCTGATTATTAAATATTCATAACTTTATTTTCGCTATTTTGCATTTTAGCATCTTCAAAGATTTTAATTTAGGATATTTAAAATGTCCTGTCAATTTAGATGAATTCGCAATTAGAAAATGCAGAAAATAGTCTTATAGGCGGAAGTATAAAATTATCATTTCAGACGAAGAATTCGTTGGTATCGAGCTCGAAACTAGTCATAAATATTGTCTTATGATTCGTGTGTACTGATATGTGAGAATAAGTAATGATGATAGATGAATTGTACAATTGTCACTATGATATATGATTCCGTGGTTACATATACATGTGAAAAAATTAAAGTTGTTCTCCGGACAAGAAAAAAAGAAAAATCAAAGTAAACATATGTCGAAAATTTGTGATAAAACTTATCTATATATCATTATCATGATTTCATTATAATTCTTTTTTGCATCATTTTTTTTTTTATTATACATTAATGGCAAATAATTAAAAAAAAAAAAATTATAATTTATCAAAATGATTCTTCCTCTTTCTATTCAATGTTTAATAATCGATTTTCAAATTTATAATGTTTTTTGATAAGAATCCGTAAAATAAACGATAAAGCAAACAAACCAGTTTCCAACATCAATCTAAAAATAGTATACACGTTGATTCTTATTCGTAAAACATTTTTATACACGTCGATGAGCTCTTTTCTGCGTATTTAATAGTCTTATTTTCCTCATTATTTTCTTTATTTTACATAAGATAAATACAAGTTGTTCAAATATAATCATTGATGAAATGTTATGAGAAATCAAAAAATTAATATAATATACAATAAATATATAGAACGTATATAAAATTTATATAAGCACATAACTTTCGAATAATTTCCTATATTAAAATATTTTTAGATTTTATTAAGTTATATAAATATTATTAAAAAATATAGTAAAATTGTTTTATTGTCTGATATTAATATGTCTATATTTTTTTTATTTCATATAAAATTATTATAAAATATATGTAGGAATAAATTAATATTTATAACATGAAAATATATTAATCATGAATAAAAAATTTTTTTACGTTAAATTATAATAAAAATTATGCTAATACAGTAAAATAATGTATAAATATTTGATTTTTTTGATTTGATTTTTCATTTCAGGAAATGAGATAAATACGATAAACGTAATATTTTCCATAATAGTCTGAGATGACCAAAAACGGTTGCACTTGCGAAAATGGATAAAAATCAGAGGAAAGAAGTGAATAATCCGCGTCAAAATGCCAACCCATTGTCCATTCTTACATTTTGGTAAGGTAGATCAACATATAAATATATATAAATCATATGTTACATATTATAAATTATTAATTATGTCGATTTTAATTTATTTGAATTAATTTATTTTATATTTTTATATCTTAATTAATATATAGGTGGATCCTCAAGCTGTTCATTATTGGTTATAAAAAAGAATTGGAAGAGGATGATCTGTATTCGCCATTACGAGAAGACAGGAGTAATTATTTGGGGCAACGAATCGTGAAAAATTGGGAAAATGAGGTGAAACGATGTGAGAAGAAGAAAGACAATTCAAAACCGAGCTTATTTAGGGTACTCTACAAGTGCTTTGGTAGACTAGTCATGAACACTGGACTAGTGCTATTTGTTCTAGAATTCGGCATACGGTATAGTAACAAATATAACAATTTAATGGTAATTTGATGCATTGTGCAAAATAAAAAATATAAATCGTCTAATTATTTTGGATATTATAAACTTTTTTCTTTAAAAAAAAATTGGAAAGATCATATATTTTATAATATATGAAAACATATATGAAAATATATTGAAAACATAAGAAAAACTAGAAAAAAAAAATTAAATTGTATTTTATTTCAGACTCGTGCATCCGTTTTTACTCGCTAGATTATTACGTTACTTCTCAGGGAACAGAAAAGACTGGAGCAACGACATACAATATTATGCCGCGGGTTTTTGTATTTTACCTTTAATAGATATTATAATTCTTCATTGGGCCTTACAAAATCTTATGCATGTGGGAATGAAAGTCAGAGTGGCATGTTGTACTTTAATTTACAGAAAGATACTTAAACTATCCAATTCTGTTCTCGAAAATGAAACATCTGCTGGACAGGTACAGATTATTTAAAATTTAATACATAATTCTATTCATAATAAATTACTTTTAATTTAATTTTTAGATGGTTAATTTCTTAAGCAATGACGTTAATAGGCTCGACTATTTCGTATTTGGTATTCATTATTTATGGATTGGTCCACTTCAAATCTTTGTAATAGCGTATCTTATCTTTCGTGAAATTGGATGGGGAGCTATTACAGGAATGACGACATTTTTATTATGCATACCATTACAGAGTTAGTATTTAAAATAACTAATCATTAAAATATTTCAAGATGTATAATTATAATTATTTTTAACTTTTATATGAATATCAATCTTACGTTAAAAATTGAGTTAACAAATATAATATATAACTTTATAAACACAGTTAAATTAATTTATCATTTTTATAGTTTATATTTGTTTTTATAGTTTTGCAATTACTTTTTTTTTTATCTTTTACTTTTTCAGTGTATCTTGGAAAGAAAGTATCGCGTTTAACTCTTGTGACAGCTCAAAAGATTGATAATAGATTAAGCTTAATGAATCAGATTATAGCTGGAGTAGAAATAATTAAGATGTATGTTTGGGAAATACCATACTCGCTTCTTGTGGAAAAAGCTAGAAAGTAAGAAATAATTTTCATTTATCATGTTTCATAAAATAAAATTAATAAATAATTAATCAATTATGTTTTTTTAGGAAAGAAGTGGATGTATTGAAAAAATATTCGATCGTTGAACAAATTGGTTTAACGTTCGATATCTATGTTCCTCGAGTCTGTTTATTTATTACTATATTAACATATGTTTTACTTGGAAACAATATTGATGCTGAAAAAGTATTTATGACTTCGGCATTTTATACTGTTTTAAAAAGTTCTATGACTATTGGTTTTGCTTTAAGTAAGTTACTTTTTAATCGAAATATATTTTATACATATATTTATAATATATATTTATTTATTATATATTTAGTATATTTTAATAAAATAAATTACAAAAAGTACAATTGCTTCCTTCGAAAAATATAATATCATAATATTTTGAATTTTATGCAGGTGTTCATCAATTAGCGGAAGCATTAGTATCTATCAAGCGTTTAGAGAAATTCATGATGCATCCTGAAATTTCTAAACCACAGAAAATTCAGAACCAAGTGGCCTCGCAATCTATTCCCATTTACTTAAAAAACGTCACTGCCAAATGGGACGAATCTAGAGAATATGATACTTTACGAAATATTGATCTATCAGTACAAGCTGGTAGTTTCATAGCTGTTATTGGTCAGATAGGTTCAGGAAAAAGTAGTTTATTACAAATTATACTTCGTGAATTGGCATTAAAAGACGGAGTTTTAGAAACCAATGGAAAAATAAGTTTCGCTGATCAACGACCATGGATTTTCGCTTCCTCCATCAGACAGAACATTCTATTTGGACAACCATGGAACGAAATCCGTTACAACGAAGTAATTCGTGTTTGTCAATTAAAACGCGATATAGATTTGTTTACACATAAAGATAGAACAATGGTTGGAGAAAGGGGAATCAATCTAAGCGGTGGTCAAAGAGCTAGAATTAATTTAGCACGGGCATTATATGCTGATGCCGATATTTATCTTCTAGATGATCCTTTATCAGCAGTCGACACACATGTCGGTAGTCGTATTGTGGACGAATGTATATGTGGTTTTCTTAAAGACAAAACTCGAATCCTAGTCACTCATCAGATACAGTACTTAAAAGTTGCCGATCAAATAATTGTAATGAACAATGGTAATATTCAAGCAAAAGGTAGCTTTGAGGAGCTACAAAATATGAATCTAGATTTTATAAAAATCTTCCAAGAGGTCGAAGATAAGCAAGAATCTAACGAAGCTGAAATTAAAATTGAAAAAAGGAAAACAATGGAGGAAATAAAGAAAAGAGAAAATACAGACGCGACAGACGAACCTGTCGAAGTATTGGAGATGAGAACGGTGGGAAAAATTTCTAGTAAAATTTTTTTTGCCTACTGGAAGGCTAGCAAAAATCCATTTTTACTTCTTTTAATGATAATTTTATTTATATTAAGTCAAATAATGGCTAGCGGTAGTGATTATTTGCTCGCGTTTTGGGTAAATTCAGAGGTGGCATCGCGAATTTTAAAGGATAATGGTACGATGGTTTTTAAATGGGTTGGTCCATTGTCTCGTGATGGAATTATTTATCTTTATAGTGGTTTAACCGTGGGCATCGTTTGTATCTATGTAGTTCAAACGTTCACTTATTATGGAGTTTGTATGCGATCTTCAAAAAATCTACATGCACAAATGTTTCATAGTATTGTACGTGCTGCAATGTATTTTTACAACACGAATCCTGCTGGCCGAATATTAAACAGGTATAAATTTTATTATTTAATTTTATCTTATTTATGGTAATATCATTGATAATATCGTTTCTGTACTAAGGTTTTCCAAAGATATCGGTATTATTGATAAAAAACTACCTTTTACCATGTTCGATGTTATTATAATGTTCTTAAATTTTATTGGAACCATAGTAATTCTTGGTGAAGTAAATGCTTGGTTATTGATACCCACGGGCATCATTATACTTCTTTTCTACTATATGCGAGTTGTGTACATTTCAACTAGTCGTGCTGTTAAACGTATGGAGGGTATAAGTAAGTAATTACATTTAATCTCATGAATTTTCCGTAAATTGTATTTTTTTAAGTATTATCAATATTAATTTATATATATTTTACTTTATTTAAATTATTATCCTTCTTAATTTTATTTATATAATATAATTTATTTATATAAATAATTTATTAATATTCAATATTTACTTGAATATGATATTTAAAATAATAATGATATTTTTCAGCTCGGTCACCAGTATTTGATCATGTGGGAGCAACTTTACAAGGTTTAACTACAATTAGAGCGTTCAAAGCTGAAAAAATAGTAACAACGGATTTTGATAATCATCAGGATCTTCACAGTTCTACGTGGTACATATTTATCTCTATCTCACGAGCTTTCGGTCTTTATATCGAAACATTTTGTTTGATTTACGTAGCAGTGATTACAATCATGTTTTTGATATTTGATGATCTTGCCACTGCTGGAAATATTGGTTTAGTAATCACACAAATTTCTTCAATCACTGGAATGTTACAATGGGGTATGAGACAAACCGCTGAATTGGAAAATCAAATTACTTCTGTCGAAAGAGTATTAGAATACAGTAATTTAGAAGAAGAGCCATTTTTGGATAGTATACCGGAAAAGAAACCACCGGAAGAGTGGCCTACGAAAGGTCTAGTTGAATTCAAAAATGTCAGATTAAAATATGGACCTAAAAGTCCTTATGTTTTAAATGGTATTAATTTTGTGATTAATCCCAAAGAAAAAGTAGGAGTTGTTGGAAGAACTGGTGCTGGAAAGACATCTTTAATTAGTGCTCTCTTTCGATTAGCATATATAGAAGGAGAAATTATTATAGATGGTGTGCCTACAGATACAATTGCATTGCATGACTTCCGTTCGAAAATCAGTATTATACCTCAAGAACCAGTTTTGTTTGGAGGCAGTCTTCGGCGAAATTTAGATCCTTTTGATGAATATTCCGATAATACTTTATGGGAAGCTTTACAAGAAGTAGAATTAAAAGAAACGATCTCAGAAATGACGGCAGGTTTAAACAGCAAAGTATCGGAAGAAGGATCAAATTTCAGTGTTGGACAACGTCAATTATTATGCCTTGTTCGAGCACTCGTTAGAAATAATAAAATTATGGTTCTTGATGAAGCTACTGCTAATGTTGATCCCCAAACTGATTCCTTGATTCAACAAACTGTCAGAAAGAAATTTATAGATTGTACTGTCTTCACTATAGCGCATAGATTAAATACTATAATGGATAGTGATAAAATACTTGTGATGAACCAAGGTTATTTAGTAGTAAGTCTTATTTTATTCGGAATTTTATATATATTATAAAAATAATATTATATTATAAAATATTATTATATTATATTATATTATTAATATAAAATATTATTATATTATATTATATTATTAATATAAAATATTATATTATTAATATAAAATATTATATTATTAATATAAAATATTATATTATTTAAATTATTTTAATTTTTTATGAAAAAATATATTTAAATATATTAGATATACTATTTGATATCATTTTTTTAGGAATTTGATCATCCATATATTTTACTGCAAAAGAAAGGATATTTTTACGATATGGTACAACAAACGGGTACTTCAATGGCAAATAGTTTAACAGAAATAGCAAAGAACGTAAGTGATAAAATCTTCCTCATATAGAAAAAATTAAAGCAAATAAAAAAATATGTTTTTATATTGATGTTTCAGTGTTTTTACAAGAATAAAGAAGCGTCGTCTTGATGATGGCCCAAATTTTAGCAACGTTCAACTTAAATAATATTTAAGCAAAATCTTTTTGTACGTCCAATTTATATTTTACTATTTCGAATTAATAGCTTTTGCTAAATATATTAAATGTTTTCGACGACACAAATTTTGAACGTATGGTGCTTATAAAGGTATTATCTAAATTAGTTTATTATAATGAAAATAATAATGATCTTTTATAACAAAAATATAATTTCAATAAAATTCTACGATAATTTTCTTTTTTTTTATTTACATGAATTCGAATTTGACATCCTTATAAATTATTAATAAAATATATGCATAAATACATATGTTTCATGTTTTCCATATATATATTTTATACGTATCAATTTTTAATATTTAATAATTCAATCTCTTTATAAAAGAAAATAAAATATAAAAAAAAGAGAAGTTTCCTCGTAATGAGCCCTGTTTAGTTAGACAAATTAATTTCATCCTTTCCCTCTCCGAAGAAAGGATTACCACAAGGAAGGAATTTAAAATGCCTCAAAACACATGACTTTTCTTTGACCAATACACTCTCGTCCTAACTCGAAAAGGATCTGCCGAAGCTTCTTCTCCCTAAAAAGTCGAGAAAGACGACGAGAGGCTAGTAACGAATTACGCTACGACACTTTCTGTCCAATGTCCAGGGACTTTCCTCAGAGCAATTGAGAGTCACTGAACGGACTCCGATTGTGGCTCCGCGGTGTTGCACGAGGGAACTCCTCGAGGAACCATGCTATAGAATTCTCTTATATAGCAACGAAGGCAGAAATAACCACTTGCGAGAAAGGCATCAGTGGTACTCAACTACAAATATATTTCAAATCGAATCTATTAATTTTATTTTTTTATTTTCTATTATTTTTATCATTATATAATAATGTAAAATAAGATATAAGTAAATAAGAACAAATAAAAATTAAAAAATTTTCAGATAACATTTTTTTTATTTTCGAATATTAATATTCACATCAAAATTGAAAGTTTGTTGAAGTAAAAATTTTAATAGATTAAATATTTGTTATATAGATAATAAATATTATAATTCTTATTTAATACTATTAAGAAATTTGTACCAAAAGTTCGACCAAATATATAATTAAGTCACATGTAACATATAAAATTGGCATCATAACACACAACGTATCATATTGAATAAGAATAGAAAAAAGATATTTTTGCCTAAGCACCATTTAATTCACACATCAATAAAATATCACTCGATTAGTACCAAAATGATTACAAAAGAAGTAAAAATGACACGTTGCGAACAGTTATTTTTACGTGATAAAATTCATTATAAAAATATTTGCTATATATTTCAAATTGATCTGAAATTTAAAATCGTATGATGATATTTTCTTGTCATTTTATAAAATATGAAAAATATTTTCGACTTTTATATTGAATTTCTATTATGACTGAGAATAATCGAACATGATTTTGTTATCAAAATGATTAAAAGATATACAAAATAGCTAAACAATCTCTCATTCTAAACTTCGATTATTAAAATGAACACAGGCAAACGTGAAATGATTTGTCTTTTCTTGGAATGTGAAATGCGATCGTTCGTTGTGCTCTTTCATTATTATCATCTTATTAAAAGATTAAAATTAATAATATAGAATTTGATTTCTTCATGAGCTTTTGATTTTATTTCTAAGCACATTTTACCCGTGTATATGAAAATCGTTGAGACCGCACAAACTTTTGCTTTCTTCTCTGTTTCTTTTTCTATCGTATATATCATTTTTTATAAATATAATAATAAATTCGTTCTTTTGGACATTGTAGTTCCTCATTGATTTATGATTAATAGGAACTTTTATATCTAAACATTCGTTGTACAATGTTCGCAACGATATTTGTCAAATAAAATATCACAAATTCACGCTGAACATATTAATCAAAGACATTAATATCTTGATCGTATATATAAAATGAATGTTATGTAAATCTTTAAATTCATAACAAATTTTCATTTATCAAGTTTTATGACAAAAGCCTCTCCCGGAGGTATAGTAAGTTCCTTGAAATATACGTCTTTATTTAATCTGTATGATGGCCCAACTACAACTTGACCACCGTAATAAAGAAAAGATAAATCCTTCATTTGTGACTTGTTACCTAGATTTGCTAAAAAAACATAAGAATTCCGTCTTGGATACCATCTTTCTATTACAATTATTTCATCATCTGCATATCTAAAAAAAAAAATAGTAAAAATTTTAATACAAAGTTAATAATTTTTAATTTTGTAAAAAAATTTTATTTTACTAAATTTTGCTCTTTTAAATATAAAAAAAATATAAAATTATAAAAAAATTTCAAAATTTCATCGTAATATTTAATTTTTATAAATTTATATTACCTAATATCACAGTTCGCCAGCACCTGATTTTCTTTTAGCACCGCTTTTACATAAATTGGTGTTGTTTCTGATCTAAGAGTAATCATTTCAGCAATAGTTCCGAATAAACTTGTCTCTAATGGTTTTGTAGATTCCGGAAGCCAAGCCGTAACACCAATGGACGCAAATTTAATGTCGGAATTGCCGATTCCATCCCAATACATGGGAGGCAAATTGTGCACGTGAGCAAGATCTTTATGATCCTCGCATTCGCAATCCATAATACCTATCTAAATATTAATCAATTAAAATCTATAAAATATTATTAAATTTTATCATAATACATATGTACACATAATGAATCATATTCCATATGATTATTTCTATAAAATAACATACGCTTCTAAATTCCTGGGATCCTTATGACATTTTATATATTATAATAGTAGATATATTCGTGTTATATTCAATTTGTATACCTCATCACCGTAGAATATATTTGGTGTTCCCGGAAGCATCAACCCTAACAATGTAGCTGATAAAGTAGCATTCTTCACGCTAATGGTAGAAGCAATCCTTTTAGAATCCACGCTACCTATGGACCAGTGTACCCAAGAATAACCAGGTTTCTCGAACAATATACCTTTCGTGACATCCTCTATTTGTCTTTTTATCTCCTTTGTACCATTCGCGATATTTAACGGAATATCTACGAGATCTACTTTCATTAAAATGGAATCTTTTGCTGCAACCGTTTTGGCAGCATTCAAAGCATCTATGTGACAAATAAATATTCTTTCAGACCCTAGAATTGATTTCCAATGCTTCAAGATGTCCATAAAGGATTCTTCGTTGACATAATGTTCCAGTCCTTTTAAGTAGAAGCCATCGACTCCTCTTTTCAGCCAAACATTAATGGCTGTTGTAACAGAATTATCCGATACATTATTATAATTCTGATATGTATTAGATCTCTCGAACATTTGGATATTCTGTATTGCTTGTTGCGGCATCGAGGGTATCGTTGGTATTATTTCCTGCAGAATTACGGTATCGGTAACATTTCTTCTTTCATGCACGGCTTTGTCTGTTTTATTTTGTTTTTCAAATGGCGTACTTTCGGTATATAGAGTCTTTATGAAGGGATACAACGGCAAATCTAATATCAGACTCATATTTTGACGATGAATCTCGCGCACAAGCTTAGAAAAATCATCCAATGTTCCTAATTGTTTATTAAGATCTGTCAAATTTTCTATATTCCTATAGTATTCGGGATAATGGGCTGCTGGGAAAATAGAATTTAGACGAATTCCACGCACGCCTAATTTCTTTAAATAATCCAAACGCATCGTTATGCCTCGAAGATCGCCTATACCATCCCCACCTTTCGAGGAATCTTGAAAAGATGCTGGAAATATTTCGTAGAAAACACTGCCTTGCCACCATTGAACTGCAGGATCACATCTGTTGAGATAAATATGAATTATTTTAAAAATATATTGATTTTTTTTTAATTTTATTTAGATATTCAATTCACAAAAAAATCTAATGATTAAATATTGAGAACGTTTGAACATAATTTTTAATAGATTTGATATTTTAAAAATAAAAATATAAATTAATACTTACTTTCTTGGCATTGTAGCGATTACACCAATAACCAATGCTGTGCAACCAGCGAGAACTGACATCAGAGACCAGAAACAAGTCTTTCTAATGAGCGGCCAATTCCATTTCATAAAACGATAATCCTTTGATGGTTTTGGTACCATCAATTGAATCCCAACCAAAGGTGGTTTTCCGCCATTCTCCTGATTGTAAAACTAAACAGTTACAGTTTATGTTTATAACGATGTTAGAAAGCAGGCAAGCGATTAGTAACATAACATAAAATGGTCGGTTTCCTTCACCATGATCAAAACGCCCAATTATGAGATACCAGTCGTTTTCTGGTTTGTAATATTGCCATTAGCATGATTGTGCATTGATATTGAAGTATCAACGATTTCTCTGTTTTAAATTTTCATTTCACTGAGATGTAAATTTCAAAATTATTATTATTGTTAAGGAGAATGTGATATTGATGAATGTGTAGATGTGCAAATAAGAAATATAGATGGTAATAATGATTAAATATATAAACTTTCTTGCTACTTATAAATAATCCACCTAACATAATTTATGTTAATATATATTAGCCTATTTATACAAAACTGTTGAAATATTATGACTTATGTTAACATATATTATATTCATAGGAAATTGTTGAGGGTTCTAAATTTTTAATAATACCAAATGTCGTAAATTTTTAATAATATCAAATGTCGTAAATGGTTTCTAAATAGTTCGTTTCTATGATTCAATATCATTAAATAACATTAAACATGCCAAAACTAATGCAATATCTGAATAGTTTGTTTCATAATCAAAAATGAAGTAATTAAGACATCAAGAAATTTTTAAATTTATTACATAAAATAAAAAATGATAGAATTTAAATCTTATTATGTTATATTCAAATTGAATAAAACTAATATTTATTAGAAGATATTGATGATCTCTAAATGTACAATTACGTCATTTATTTTTTATCACTTTAAAGATTTATTAAACACGAATGGACATATTGCGACAAGAATATTGCGCTAACGACGTTTGGCAAAGAATTCCTCTTATGTGCCAAAATGATCAAAACATTTTAAATACAGAACTTGTATATTTAATTTTCAAATAATTTATTTTTATTTAATTATAATAAATAAAATAAAGATAGATTCAAAATATTATTGATTTTAAATATTAAAAAAGTTTTTTTTTTTTAATTTAATTATAATATTTTTATTATTTTTTTTTAATATATCAGGAATAGTAAAGTGATTAAATATAATAAAGTATAACTTCCAAATTATATAATCTAGATTTCGATATGTAAAAAAATAATTATATTTAATTTTTATGATATAAAATATCTATTATTATAATCCTTATCAAAGAATTATATTGATAAGATTAAATAAAATTACTAATGAATTGGTAAAAAATATAAATAAAATTATTTAATAACTGATAATTGCATAGTCAATAAAAAAATTATATTTTACTAAATACTAAATTCTGAATTAAATGAAATCTGGAAAAAAGATAGTATAAAAGTAAACTTGAATAAAAAATCTAAGAGAGTAAGTTCCTCTTGTTTCATGAGTGAGCTATCATATTCAGTAAAGAAGAATATCAATTTTCATATCACTTAAGCATATTAAAGGACTTACAGTATTAATTTTGCTAACCATACTAATTTATGGTATCTATAATCCTATAACAAAAACCAACATTTTTTAAAATTACTTTATAAAATAATTTTACAAATTAATTTTTTAATTTTAAAAATTGTAATGAAAATGAATGATAAAAATTATATTTTATGATTATACTCATATATTATTCACATTTATAATTTATTAAATAAATTTTAATTTTTTATTTTAATCATAAAAGATTGATAAAAATTCCTCTAAAATCATTAAAAATAAAAATAAAAATAAAAATTATGAAAGGAAATTAATAACTTCATATGTTGTCAAAATATTATAGAATTTTTTTAAGTTTAAAATCATGAAAATCATTCTTATTTATAAAATATAAATAAAATCTTTTTTATTCTTTAGTCCTTTTTTTATTTATATATTATTTCATATATTTATATGATATATTTATGTATTATATATTACAGTAAATTATAAATAATTCAATAAATTTATTTTTAATTTGTACTATTATTATCTTCTCGATAGTGGATTATTGTATATAATTGTAATGAATGAATGAAAACATGCTTAATCACGATAAAATTTCGTAATTAAAGATATATAGAATGACATGTGTCAAAAATAAAAGTATGAAATGCGTAGATGCAATTGAACTTGACATAATTAGAACGAAGATAGAACAGGTGATCGGCCGTGATCAAAACAAAGCGTGCATTAGCAAATAAATTACAAAAGTGAAGATAATTATCAACGAATATACAATAATATACACAATTCTTCTATTATTTGGGCATTATAAAATATAATAAGCTAATAATGATATAATCTCGTCATTTTTATTATTTTCTATTAAATTTTTTTATTAAAAAACATGTATGTCATCCATATTATTCATAAACAGGATATATAGGAATTCAGCATTTTATCGGAATATAATCCATAAATATGCAAAAAGCGTAATGATATAGCTATTTGCAACATATACTCAAATAATATAATTAACTCTGCTGGCTCGATGTCGTATTTCATCACGTTCATCTTTCCATGTATTGAGTGGCACGTGAGAATTTGTTAGATCCTTTTATGTAATTAAGAAACTCTCGAAGACGTCAAAACTTAGATAATATATGACTATATGTGAAATTTTTTTTTTTATAAATTAATGTGAATTATTAAAGTGAATATTTACATGAAAAAATTTAAATCGAGCCAGCCAGAGGATTAAAAAAAAACAATTTCATAAATAGTTATTTCTGATGTAATCAAAGTTATTGTTGGTGAAACAAATGCAGCGAGATGTGCATAAAATTAAAATTCACTAGATATAAGATCTTATAATAATTGCAACACTTATTTGGTTAACAAAAAATATATAACTTTTTTAAATTTACGCATTAATATTTTAAAAAAAAAATTCATATAAAATTTAATAAAATCAAATTATTCATTAAAAATTATAATAATTAAAATCATCTAAAATATATGGAATGATAAAAAAAGAAATTCTTAACTTTTAAAGTAGATAATATTCATCAAATAAAAAATTCTAATAAATATAAATCGAAAAATTAATAGTTTTAAGATTATAAACAATATTTAATTAAAATCAGAGATTTGTTAATTTGAGTAATACGTAATAAAAACAATAAATTTATTCAAAAAACAGAATTTTCTTGTCATTATCTTGTATGATGACAATTATTTTAATAATATATCTTTAATATTTACAATCTAAAGAATTTGCATTCATGCTTACGTTTCGCATAATCTCGCTATATCTGTTCCATTAGGTTCATCTTATCATTTCACTAAAAAAATTTCATTAATGACAAAAATTTATTGAAAGCTTACCAATGCTTGAGCATCAGGAGCAAGGTGTTGATAGGCTGTATTCAACTGCGTCAATAATTGTGCACAAACAGGCCCATTTGTGTCGCTGCTGCTTCCACTAGTCGTCGATTCCACCATCGGATCCCGTGAACTTGGTTCTGCAATTAATTAACGATGAAATAAAATAATGTACGTGTTTTTCAATTGCGTGCGATTGTTTGGATCGTGTATCAAAATTAAAAAGCTTCTTTGTACTTGTTTCGCAATTGTTCGAATCTATCAAGCCATCAACAATAAGCATTTATTTTACTCTGAACACGAGACACGCTTCCAGGATCGAGACATCGTTAAGATCAATAAAATTCGTCACTCCAATTGAAGCCGGAATCCATTAAGGCATTTTATCGTTTAAGTGCCGTGCATATTAACGCGACGCCATTATGTAAGAGTTGATGATAATTGAAGTACTACGCGATTCGCGCCACTTGATGAAAAGGAGTGTGAATTTGTGTTGTTTTATTGCGTGCACAGCCACAGAATTAAATATTATTATTTTTAATTGGAAGAGGAACAGTGGTGAATTTTAGTTTGCTGATATGCAACTCGTAATTCTTATTATTATGTCTTTGGTCATCAAATTAACATCATCTATCTAAAAATTTTAATATTTTAATTATATAGAATTTATATTGTATAAAGAAGAAATCGTTTTTAATTATTTTAAATTATAAACTAACATATGTATTATTAATTTATTAATAGGTATTTATCTTTAAAAAATGCAAAAATTTATCAATAATTGTAATAATTACTGATTGTTATTTGATAATAATGTTTTAACTCTTATCTTATAGAAATAAAAAAATAAATTAATTTAAATAGCAATCATGATATCATATTTGATAAAAAAATTTTTTTTTCTAAATAATAAAGATAAATAATCTTTCAAAAAATTCAATATTTATTATATGTATTTATTATTATATGAATTATTATTTTTGAATTATAATATTATTATTATTATTAATATTATTATTATTATAATTATTATTTTATGAATTATATTAATTCAATATATATTATATGTATTTATTCGATATAAATTGAAAATCAATATATCTACTAATTTTTTTCAAATATATCTACTAATTCTTTTCAGCAAAAAAGATCAATTTTTCTTTTAATTAAATTAAATATACATTTAATTACATTATTTTAATTATTGAAGAAAAAAAATTAATTGAGTTCATAAAATTAATAAAATTTGAAACTGCATATAAAATAGGTATACATTTGTAAGAACATCTGTTCTAAATTAAACATTCTAAACGAGAAAGATACACATACCGTGAACTTTACAACCAAAATAGCTATCACTCACATTAACACTTCATGTATAATCATTTTTTAAACAATTTTTTAAAAGAAATACATGTTGATTTCATTTTTCTATTTTAGTAATATATATTTATTTTAAATATTAAAAATAAGTTTCAATTTTAAAATAAAACTTAAAAAATAAATTTTTCAATTTTATTAATTTTAATTAAAATATATTAATTTGAATATTAAAGTTAATTCTAATTCTTTACATAAATATGAATTATTCATAAAACATGTGAATAGTATATATAATTTATTATATAGAATTATTTTAATTTAGAGTAAAAAATATATATTAGTAGTTTTTTATAGAAATAAAAAATATATATTCTTTTTAAATGCAAAATAATATAAAATTTCTTAAATCATGACATTTAAGAAATTCATCAATTTAATTTGAGTTTTCATTTATCATCATGCTAAATCCTTGAATATAATCATTTTGACCATTCTCTCAGTAATTTTTATTATAATATTTATAGTCTTTAAATTCTGATGCTAAATAACTCTTCGTATTTTTCTTGTATTATTGTATACACAAAAGTTATGACTCATGAAATGATTATACGAATATATATGAATTTTAATTCATATGAAATGTGATAGAATATAAAGAAGATATAAAGAAAATCAGTATATTTTATTATAATGAATTCTTCATAATGCTTAAAATCATTGTTCAAATCTCTTATAAATCAATATTAATTCATCAGAAAATTTTAAATAAATAAAATATTATCCTGTAAATTCATCTATTTCTTATATAATATTATATATTTATATAATTATTATATAATATTATATAATTATATAATTTTTATATCATATAATATATTTTCAAAGTACATTTAAAATTAAAAAAAAACAAAATTATTAATATATGTAATTAAATAAAATAATGTTTAATAGTTCTTTAATAAAACATAAAATTAAAAATATCATATTTAGGATATAAAATTATAATTCAATAAGACAAAATTTTAAAAAAATAATATGTTAAAAATGCATATGATTATCTTAAAATATCTTTAAAAAATGCCAATTATTGAAGGAAACCTACCATCATTCAGCGTTCTGCTTGAGCTGTTTACTATGTTCATGAACTCATTAAGGCCATCTTCTTTATTAATGTTTTCAAGTGTTGGTGGTGAAATTGATTCCACGGGATTTCCTTCCAGAGAGACGAAGATCGCGCTTGATTCCAAAGCATTGTTCACTTGAGTGGTCGGCGGACTAGGAGTTAAAAGTGGACAATCCGACGCCTCTTCATCCTGGTAAACGACGTATCCAATTTGCATTACATCATTATTCTTCGAGGAAATTTTTTTTTCTTCTGATTTTCTTCATTTTAAAATATATGTACGTATTCTTTTTTGAAAAACAAAACAACAAAATAAATATATTTAATTTTATGAAACCAGAGAAGCGATAAAAGTAATTATATTGAATATATAATCGAAAGAATAGAATAAGTACGATAAATTAAATTATGTGTAAATTTAAATAACAGTTTTAAATTTGTATTTAATAAATTATAAGATATTAAATGTCTATTCATAAATAATTTTTTTAATGTTTATATATTTTGTGATAGTGATTTTGTTAATATTTCTTTTTAGATTGACTTGATTGTATTAAATAAATATGATGATAATGAAAACGATATAATAAAACAATGATACTTGTTAATGCTATTTTTTATTTGTTATTTATTTTGTTTATTATTTATAGTTTATAGTTCATAATTTAAAGATAATTTTTTTTTTCATTTTATTATATTTATAATATCTGAACTTTAATTTAATTAATAAATTTAAATTAATTTTAATTACGTTATAATTTATAATTTTATAATTTAATTAATATCATGTTATTATTTACAAGTTTTACATATCTTTTATTTATATTTTTTAAATTGAGATTTAAATTGAGATTAGATTAAGAAACATAAGTAAATGATTCTGAGGATTATCTGAAGAAATGAACTTATAATATTATGTTTAATATTTATATAAAGAAAGGTTGAAATTATTCAATATAATATATAAATATTATAAAAATTATATGCATCATATTAAAAATTAAACAATAAATTAATAAAAATGTTTTAAATTTCATTATTCATCATCTTTATAATTTCCAATATAATCATTAAAGTAGAATTTATTCATTTTTTTCGAATTTATTCTTTATTAATAAATAAATGATACGTTTGCTCATTTTTATGTAAATAAAAATTTGAATTTTATAAATCTGATTATTAAATGAAAAATATTTTATATATAACTATTTATAAATTATATTTAATTGTATATATTTTTATTCAATTGTATATATTGTATAACTCAATTTAAAATAAGTAATATTTATAATATTATTGAGTTATAACTCAATACTATCTACTTATCACTTCTACTGCTTATCTGAAATCAATGTCAATATCTAAACATATCTTTTTTGAAAGAAAATAAAAAGACATTATAAGTTATAAATTTATGTTACATATTATAATGTTTTAGAAAAGCATATAGTTTTAAAAAAGCATCTGAATTATCTTATCTTATCAAAATTAATGTATTATATATAAATAACTTATAATTATAGCATTAAAAAAAGTTTATATTTCATGATTTATATAATGATATATTAAAAAAATTTTGAAAGCTGTTAGGATATTAACATCACATGATATTAAATGAATGAGAAAAGACAAAAACAACAAAAGAATGAAAAACAAAAGATACTTTTGGTCAGGGTTATTTATATCGAACACACCTGTTGGTCTTGATTTATAATGAGTTGTCGCGAACTCGGTGAAGACGCAAGTTCAGTTGGTAAAACCACAGATAGAAGACCCTCAGGCTTCTGGATATTCATCTCTGTTGGACAAATATAAAAAAATCTAATTGCTTTGTCACGTCGATTATTTTAAATACCAAAGTAAGCGAATATACATCATACTTCATTAAATTTGTCAAAAAAAAAAAAAAA
>NW_006263346.1:976398-980397 GCF_000469605.1 Apis dorsata
TAACTTTCTTTTTTATAGTTTAACTTTTTTTTTTAATTTTATTCTTCACGGTTTTATCTCTATTTGAATTTTTTCCTTATTGAATATCCGTATTAAGACCAGAATAAAATAAGTATATAAGAAGATTGGAAACAAAAAAATAGCCACGTGGCATTATTATTTGCCCGACTGCATTTAATGAGCGAAATTATGACTGAACGTTCTCTGCTGAAATACGATCTTATGGATGTATTCATGAGAATGGCGTATGAGTTGCACACAGGTTAGTATATGTCATATAATACGTTCGAACAAAACGCAATCCAAACGGTCGTTATATTTACGAACTGTAAGCCGATTGTAAGTACGACGACGACTATTGATCGAAAAATTCTATGAACTATGCGTTTGGCCAAGCTACGATTTTCTCCCCTAATCCATTAAACAGGATCGTTGAAAAGGGCTGTCCAAATGATTCTTAGGATTCGTCATTGTTTCGTTCCCGCGTTATCCGAATGGACAATTCGTTATTACGTCACATCTCAACGATGCATTAGATCAGGTTAGATCACCAAGAAAAAATTTATGGTTATGCTTATATTATTATACGATTGAATATATATATATAAACTCGATATTAAATGCACAAATTAACTATAATTGAATAATTTTATGAAATATATATATGTTTAAGAATGTAAGAACAAATATTTAGAAATTTTTGATGAATTGAAGAAATTGAGGAAAAATATGTGCACATGTCTCAATTATCACTTTTGTGCGTATATAAATATATAGTAAATAAAAATATATGAAAAAAATCTATTAAAACAAGATGCAATTAATTGTATAATATATTCAAACAATATATTAATTCAAACATTTATGTTTTTGAATAAAAAGAATAAATAACAGAATTTTCGATAGCAATTTGAAACGAATATACTAATTGTAAAATAAACATTTATATACACATATATTTACATTTGTTTTGTAAATAAATTATTATTACAAATAAATTCTAATATTAATTAGAATTTAATAAATCTCAAAAAACTTCTTATAGTAGTTATATTGTTACATAAATAATATGATAATTAAAAAAACAAAAAGAAAAAATGAATATGTAAATTTCAATGAAATATTATCATTTATATTTATCATTTAGAAATGATTACAGTTAAGTTTAGAAAGTTTAGAAAAGAAAAAAAATTATTATATTACTACACATATTTTATATCATAACGATATTTGCCATAATGAGATCATTTAAAATGTATCATTAAGTTAATGATTAATTTTACATTAATCATCAACTAATATTGAATTAAAAATTATAATTTAATCGAAACAATAGCTTACCTATAATTCGGTTGATTATCACGTGACAAAGACGACATCGGCAGAAAACCTAAAACACATAGGTATAAGAACCGTTCTCAAGAAAGCTTAACCCCTAAAAAAATCACAAAACTAACAAAAGATTTTCTTTAAAACAATTATATCTTAATTTATTTGTTTCGTCACAACTATTCACTTTTCTATGTTGTGATTTCCGTCGTAAAGAACCTACCAATAAAACAACAATAACAATAAAATCACTATCGAGGACAATATTTGTGCTTTTGAATGTTGAAGACCATCTTGCAGTCTCCAGCCGTAAGAGAATCGCGTACCTTCGCGTATTATATTTAGCAACTCCGTTTCGTTCCGTTTTATCCCGTCGTGTCTCGCCTTTCTGATCGAGACGTTCGCGCCCTCCTCGAGTCTGCGCGCTTGCGATGTAATCCATCATATCAACTGTGACGATTAGAAGCTCAATAACCTTGATAATCCTAATTATATCGATATTAATAATAATAATTATTATTATAAGATTATTTCAAAGTATTAATTTAAAAAGCAAACATCGCTTAAAATGTTAAAAACAATCTTTTGAAATATTATATCATCATAAAAAGTTAAACTATAAACTAAGCTATAAAAACCATGCTATTATATATATAAATTACTCCAAATTAATCATAATTATTGCAATATTATACATATATATTGTAATAATCGTATTAACATTTCTTTTTATAGCCCCTTTCAGGATGTTAACATTCATTCACATGTGTTGAATGCTTAATATGATGGTAATATCATATTTGATAATATCGATTGAATTTCATTTATGATGGCAGCACAAACAATATACAAAATAGATAATAATATAATGATTAAAAATGAAATTAAATTTCAATAACAAAAATATATATTTATATATGTTTTACAAATTTTTCATTTTATTATATATATTTTATTTTAATTATAAGAATACTTCTATTAAGTAAGAATTAAAAATAAACTTTTATTTTAACAAAATATAAAATAACATAATATAGAAGAAAACTAAAGATAAAAACTATTGAATTGACTATCAGTTCTATTTTTTAAATAAATTTTTTCAAAAGTAAAATAAAATAGAATAAAAATTGAATATTAGCGCTATCTTTCAAATGCAGCAATTTTTCTAAAAATACTTAAGAAATGGCGTTGATACTCAATTCTTATTCTACTTTATTCTCTTGTCTTTGAAGAGATATCTGTGATATTTAAAAGATGGCACTGGTAGTTAATTTTTACTCTATTTCTATTTCTATCCTTTTTCTATGATATATTCTCTTTGTCTATTTTATTTCATTTGCGACACTCTAGAGATGGCGTTGATTTAGTAATTTTTACTCTATCTCTGTCTTTTTTCCACATTTTGATTTTATTTATATTTGCAAAATATATGTATTCATAACACCAATATCTTATTAATTATATTATTCTTAATACAATATAATTTAATATGTATAAAGCATTTTAATGAATTTTATGAAAGAATATACTAAAGAATTTATTTTTAAAATGTTAATTGACTCTAAATTCTTGACTCTGCCAATTTTAGTGATTAAATATAATTTCTGCACTCACCACTTTATTTTAAGTCGTAAACTATAGAGGGCACACAAAGCAATCTAATTTTTTACTCGATTGATATTTCAGAACATTGAACACAAGTTGAGATATAAGATGTAAGTTTTACCATTCATTTATTATATTTCTTGTCAATGATAATCTTTATGTGATTTTATGTTTTATCATTTTCCTTATATTATTCTATTATTATTTTTTATTATTTCTGCATTAGATTAATAATATTGCAAAAAATATGGAAAAAAATTACATGTCACGTGTACATCTTTTGTACAACCTTCTTTTTGCCAAAAAATGGAAAAAAATAAAAAGTGTTCTATTTTAAATTAATTTAAATTATATTTTACAATCTCTTAAATTTGTATCTCATCTGTAAATTTTATTTTATAATATACATTCTTATTTCTGATATAAAAGCACATAATTACATAAATTTACATTTATATTTTTTAATTTCTTGGTATTATAATCTAATTCTAGACTAAATTCACGACTAAATCGATAATATAATATACTAAAGTGATAATGAAACTTGATAAAGCTTAATAAAGTACTCACATGGTATCTATACTTTTGTTTTTGTAAAACTATATACTTCTATATAGTTCTATATACTTCTATATATTTTTTATAAAATATTTAATTCAATATTATAAAAATATATTTGCATATTAAATAATTTATAATTTTTTGAACAAAAAAATTAAATGATATTATTAAATTCATTATTATTATTTATTATTTTTGAGTAAATTATTTATATATTTCATAATAGTTATTGTTATTATAGTCACAAAAATAATAATAATAATGTTTTGTATGAATTATTATAAACAAAAGAACACTGATATATAATGTTTAATTGATATTTATATTATTTTTTTAATTATTATATTTATTTAAATATATTTAAATTCTTAAATAATCCATTATAAATTTACTTTTAATATTGTGATAACAAACTTATCTTTAATTTTGTTATGTTTATTTTGTTAATTTTTGTTAAAATATAAATTATATAGAATTTGCTATAGTATTGTATATAAATCTTTA
>NW_006263346.1:980614-982893 GCF_000469605.1 Apis dorsata
ATCAAATCCTATATTAAATTATGTATAAATAAAATAATATGTATATGTCATATATATTATATATATATATATATATTATGTCATATATATTATGTAAACAGAAATATAATAGAATTTTTTGTTGAAAATATTATTTGAAAATAAAATTTCGTGATAAAATTCAATTGAAAATAATATTTAACGGTTTGTTTTAAAATATCGTACCAAAAAATTAAATAAATCCATATTTTTTGATAAATATTTAATAATTTTTATTAAATATTATTATATTACATTATTTAAATAAAAAAATATTAAATGTTAAGAGTATATATTTGATTGGGAAATGTAACGTATCATATCTAATTTAGATATAAAAGGAAGTTAATCTTGATCAATTTTTGCATTGTCATTCAGATATTACTGAATTGCTATTATCGATTTGCTAAAAATACAGATTTTTATGAATAAATACAACAACTTTAAACATAATATTAATCTTTCGAAAGGAATCAACAATGCATTTATAATTTAAAAATGTCATTGTTAGAGGAAATATGATATCATTGAATACTACTATTCATTTTTATAAATGAAATCATCTGATATATTTATATATTATATCATTTTTAAAATAAAAAATAATAGTTTATAAAAATGAAATTATTTTTTTATTTTTTATTATTTTACATTACAAATATTTTATATAGTTAATCTAAGAGAATAATAAAAACTAATGTAAATGTATTAATCGATTTCTTTGAGACGGTATTCTATGTACTATAATATATAATAGCTAAGGTTACTTGTTTATAAGAATATTACTGAGAAAGCTTTCTAATACTATTCATTCCATGAATGTAATCAATGTTTTATAATGTTTCAAAATTATGAAAATATAAAATATATCTTTATATATCTTTAAATAAAATATTTTAATTTTAAAGATTTTTTTTATAATCTACAAAATATTAAATTAATTATTTATTGCGTAAATATTATTCTACAATGTCGAAATAAACATAATATCTTATCATTAATAAAAAATATTATTTAATGCTAAATATTATGTCGCAATAAGACAAGTGTTTAACAGAATAAAAAATATGAAAAATATATTTAATTGCGTAATATTTTGCAATTTTATGTATATATATATATCTATAACTTTAAAAAATGAATATACATATATGAAAACAAATATCCTTCGAAATTGTGTGCACTATGTTATTATGATATAAGTTGTAATTAGGAAGTACAATACAATCTAAGGAAATGTTCGGAAATGAATCTTTGAAACTTTTTCGATGAACCGCGAATAAAATAAATACGTATGTCTAGTATACATCTCACTTTACCTTCGCCATACTTGTATCGAGTGACATCATTCTATGGAACCCAAATTTAAGAAAGAGAAAGAAAGTAAACGTGAAGGAGAATACGTTCACTACGTGAAGCGTAAGTCAGAGAAGGAAGAATAGAACTACTGAGGATTCAGAGCACAGCGCTCAGTCGTTAACGAAGCATCGAAATTGTTGGTTCGGTAGTACTTGTGGACAAGCTTAGAACGTAATTCCTAGAATAAATAAAAATGATTTACCAAATTAAGAATGCCGTAAGTAATTAATAATATATTCATTATAAAGTTTCATTGTATTTATAAATAAAAGAATTATGCATATATATTTGATTCATATATGTTGAATAATCATATTAATTTTTTAAATAAAAAAAAGAGTCAAAATTATATTTTTAGTTTACAATGGAATTTATTTAAATTTAGTATATGTTTTATGAAATAATTGACCTTGAAATAATCGATTTCATCTTGCTTAGTTCAGTAACGAAGTTTCCTCATAATGTGACGAAAAAATTTCGATCCGAAGCATGAACTATTGCGTGAAGTACTTGCAATCGTAGAATTGTTTCGATATTCATTTATTTATTTTAAATATATAAAATACATATATGTGATAAGTATTTTCGAGTATAGTGTTCATTTAATATTACATCAATCACAATTCCAATTACTACATAATATAGTTTGTAATATTGAATTCGTTGTATCTATAAGGTATGTGATTCAAGCATGCTTCCATGATAGATAAATTTTATGGGCGGGACAATTTAACATGAGAATAATTTGTTTATTAATTTTAAATTATTTAATTGATTTTTATAAATTATTTCATATAGAATTATTCTAAATAAATATTACTTTTTTTTATTAATTTTTTATATTTTTGAGAAAAATTTATAATAAGTTTAAAAAATCATGAATTAATAAAAAATATACATTT
>NW_006263346.1:983208-1010070 GCF_000469605.1 Apis dorsata
TATATTTTTCTTATTTTAAATATTTTAGTTTATTTTTATAATTTTAATAACATATACTTTTATTATAAAATATCTGTTTTTTTACTTAATATCAAATAAATGATAACCAGAAATAGATAACTATATTTAGGACAAATATAAAACTGATATAAAATCATTATATATATATAACAGTATAATTTATTATTTAATTACTTTCATGAATTATAATAATAAAATATATTAAAACATAATTCTATTTCAAAATTTAATCAATATTTAATATTTATATTAACATTATTAATATACATTATACAATTAATAATATTAATATTAATATTTATTTATATTATCTTTACAGAGTGATTTAAAAAATCAGCTTGAAAAAGCTGGAGATCAATTGGTTGTAATTGATTTTTTTGCTGTGTGGTGTGGTCCATGCAAAATAATTGGACCTAAAGTAGAAGAGTTATCACTGGTTAGATATTATTTTATTTAATTTAAAATATTATTTTATTTTATTTAAAAAAAATTTCTATTAAATAATTTTTATATCTTTTTATAATAGGAAATGGAAGATGTTATTTTTTTGAAAGTTGATGTAGATGAATGCGAAGATATTGTTGGTGAATATGAAATTACCAGTATGCCTACCTTTGTTTTCATCAAAAATAGCAAAGTGGTATGTATTATTTTAAATTAATATAAATTTCATGTAAGTAAAAAAAGTAATTAAGAATTAATAATTCAATATATTCTATGTTTTAGCTGGAAAACTTTTCTGGTGCTAATTATGATAAACTTAAAAACACAATTCAGAAACACAAATAAATAATTTTAATAATAAAAATATTTTTAAACAGAATTATCTATTAATTAATATTAATCAACAAAAATGATTAGCAAAAACTTCTTATATTCTTATTAAGAAATAAAGCCATTTATTATTCACAAAATAAAGATAAAAAGATATATAAATTTGTGTTAATACATTGTCAATTTTATTATACATATTTTATTTGCAAAATAAAATATAATCAGCTTATAAAAATATGCATCAACATTTTTTATTTTATTATTTAATAATGTAAAAAATTACTGAATTTATTTATATAATTGCATATAATAATTAGTACATTATTAAGTATTGATATTTAATATACATTTATACAATTGCATTATTTTCTGATTGTTTGTGTATTTTCACTAATAATGAACATATTCCAGTACCAGATTTGCAAGGTTGACCTAACATTAGTCGACTAGAAGGAGATTCCAAATTATCTCGTTTTCCTATAAAAAATAAAAATAAAAAGTATTAAATATATAATTTTCCAATCAGTAAATAATTTCAATAATTTATTTTCTTTTTTACCTTGTAAAGCTGCATTTTTTAAGAAATTAAGTGAACTTTCAAAACTCATTTGTTGTAAAGGAGATGCTGATTCTTCCATTCCTTTACGACTAAGAGGTTGAAATCTACCATCAAAAGTCATATAATCTGCAATTAAAGACAGATGTCTAGAATCAACTGTAATTCCATACATCTTGAATACATCTCTCACTTCTTTTATAATAATTCTGTTAGCAGCTTCAATACCATATGTTTGAGAAATACTATAAATATCATTAGAATATAATTGATTCAAATTTAAAAATTTATCATATTTAAACATTTCCTATATTAAAAAAAAAATATGTAAGTAAAAATAATATATAATATACAAAATTATGATCAATATAAAAATTTTTTACTTACTATGATATTAATACCATCAGTTTTAAGAATTGTTTCTCCATTATTATTTTGAAATGTAAAAGCACGTTTTATACAAGGTACTTCCCATAAAATAACTCTATTTGCAACATTTTTAATTATTGTTGGTAAGTCTAATTTTAACATCTTAAGAGGTAACTGAAAAGTTATTATTATTATAAATATTAATATAATTATTTTATTATAATTTAAGAAAATATACTTATATATTAGATTAAATTTAAATAATATAAATAAATATATATTATAAATATATAATATGTAATTTTTTATTTACCCAAAATGTCAATTTACACCATGTAAATTTTTTCTCATCATAATCATATTCTAATGCATTAACATACATATTTCTAATATTCTTCTTTCTTTGTATATTATATATTTCACTTGTAATACATTCTGATTTCTCATTTTCTATGTCATCATCATCTTCATCTTCATTTTGTTCTTGGGCTTCAATTCTTAACTTTTCTGTTTCATTTTCTATATCATCTTCTTTTTCATTTATGTCTTCCATTTCCTCTTCTTCTGGATCTTCATATTCTTGATTTTCTCTATGACGTGAAATTGTTCGTGTTAAAGTTGCATCTGCATCTTCTGCTGCTGCTTCTTCATCTGAAGATTCATGCATTTCTCCTAAATTTGTTTGTGGTTTCAATATAGATTCTGTTCCTTGATCAGGTTCTATTTGATCTAATAGAACATCATCTTCATATATAGATTTTTTTTCCTCTTCAACATGTAATAAAGCACCTGTTATTTTAGCAATTTTTTTAATTTCTTTAAATATTTCTTTAAAAAATACTTCTTCAGTTTTCTTTAATATTTCATGTGGTTGAACACAAAATTCTCCTTTATAAGATTTATGCGGAAGATAATTAATAGTTATAGTATATATTAATTGTCTATTAGGCCATTGCTCCATTTTTCTATTAACAATAATATTATCTAAAACATTTGATAAAATACATTTAGTCAATTTTAATTTTAATTTATTTGATCGTTTTATTACATTTTTTAAATCTTTTCGAAATGGTATTTCCATGCTAGGTGTTTTAATATTTTTCGATGCCATCATTAATATTTCTCGTAATCTAGGTATACCCAAAGTAACATTCATTTCTCCACGACCGGCGAAATGGAAAGTATTCAAAGTCATTTGTGTTGATGGCTCTCCTATTGATTGTGCTGCTAATAAACCTACTGGTTCACCAGGTGGACAAACAACTTTCATTACTTTCATAGATAAAAGATCTCTTAAATCTTTTTTCCTTATAATAAAATTTTTAGATTTATTAGTTAAATATTCATCTATTAAATTTTCTAATCGTTCAGAAAGTACACCAAAATCTATATCTTGCCTATATTTTGACATTACTGGATCCGGACATTTAATACATTCATTATATATCCATTTTTTATCCTCTTCAGTAGTTCTTATCCATTTTCTCATATATGAAACAGCAGCTTTGCTTCTTCCACTTTGTTTATCGATTTCTTTATACTTTGAACTTTTAATATTCATATTTTCCATTGAAAATCTTGTAAATGGACTAATTCTTTTCTTTTGTAACGTATTTCCATTTTTACTTTCCCATTTTTTAATTTTTTTCACCAATTTTAAAATTTTATCTGTATCTGAATCTTCTTTTAAATTTTTTATCATTTCTTCATTTACAATCGCATTTTTATTATCTATCAAAAAATTTAATTGTTCTTTTTTTAAAAATCGTGAACCCGGTATATCTAATCCATCTTCTCCATAATAAATCTGTACTAAACTACCATCTGAATCTCGTACTGTTGAATCATAATTAATGACTAATCCTTCAAGATGTTTAATAAGACATCTTTGTAAATATCCTGATCTACTAGTTTTCACAGCAGTATCAATGAGACCTTCACGACCGGCCATGCAATGAAAAAAAAATTCTTGAGGTTTAATTCCTGTCATAAATCTACCATCAATAAAACCACCTGCTCTTGGTGTTGGATCATATGCAGAAAAACTTGGAAGACTTTTTCCACTGATCATTAAAGGTGGTCTTTTTCCTTCTAATTCAATTTGTCCAAGTAAACAAGATATTTGCATAGTATTTACAGTAGAACCTTTTGCACCAGATTGAACCATTAATTGTAAATTATTATCTGGAAATTTTTTCAAAAGACCAGCTGGTAAACATATTTTATTTATATCATTAGTATAAATATCTAATGTACTTTTGTATTTTCGATCGACTTGAGCGCGAAATTTGGGATCATTCCAATAAGATTCTTCCATTTTAGATGTAACTATATCCATAGGTGTATCATTAGGTAATTCTAACACAGACTTTTGAATATTTTCACCAATTTTTCTACAGTTAGAAATAATTTCTTTGCGTTTCTTATCTGCTTTTTTTAATAATAAAATATCTTCAATGCCAAGTGTAAATCCATTTCTTTGTAAAGCTGCTTGAAACAATTTACCAAAAGCACTTAATAATTTTGCAGAACATGTTCCTCCATATAATTCAAAAATGCAATGTACAAGACCAAATGGAGTTGCACCATAATGTGTTTTATCAAGTACACCACATAATAGTTCTCCATTTCGTATTATTACCTCAGCTTCTGACATTGTATTGGGATTTGAAAATTCAGTACCACATTTCCAATATCTTGTTTTTTCAATTTGCCATTGTTTTGCATTGATCTTGGCACTTGCTGTTAAATTAATACGCGCTTGATTTGGTGGAATAATATTAATGATAACAGTTGATATAATTTGTTTACCAGACCATAAAGCTATTGGTTTTATAATACTAGGAGGAAGAAGAATTATATTATCTTGTATTGTAGATAAAGCAGCATAAACTAATTGCATATAATCTTCGCGCGAAAAAAATGTTCCTCTTACTGTTAAACGGACACCAGAAATTATATGATCTTGAATAAGGCCACTTAATGGAGTACCATCTTTAGGTACAAGATATTGATTAGATACATTTGCTATATTGTAACCTTCACTTCTGGCTAGTTCATTTTGAGGATGATGAGCATTGATTTCATCACCATCAAAATCTGCATTATAACTTTTACAATTAGCATAATGTAAACGTAATGTTTTTTCTCCTTTTAAAATACGTGCTTTGTGAGCCATAATACTAGGTTTATGCAAAGTTGGTTGACGATTTAATAATAGAATATCTCCATTTTGTAAATGTCTATGTACAATTTTAATGCCTTTAAAAAATTTATTTGCTTTATCACTTGTTGTTAAAAGACGTTTTGCAATAGCCTCTCTTTGAATAGCATCTGAAATAGAAATACGTTGTATACTTCCATCTTCATTTTCAATCATCACTGCTCCAGGATGAATATTAGGACCATTCAAAACTAATTGTCTTAATTGTACAACATTCCAAGGTGTAACTGGTGTTGGATATGTTAGTTTCAATGCAAAAGCTTCAGGAATACCAATTTCATCTATGTTCAAATTAGGATCTGGAGTAATAACTGATCGAGCAGCAAAATTAACTCTTTTACCCATCATATGCATTCTAATAATTCCCTCTTTTTTTTCTATAACTTGTTTTAGTCCCTGACAATTTGCAGAATCTGTAGTTCTATTCATATCACGATCCATTAAATGATCTACATTTATTTGCAAATTTTGCCAAGCATTATGCAATTTTTCAATTGCTGTATTACCTTTTATGTGATCATAAACAACTTTTCCCTCTTCTGGTAATTGTTCTGTATCACCATCTTGAATTGTTTGAATGATATTTCGAAGTACAAGACAATCTTGAATGATACTCTTATAAACTTGAGATTGTGGATGTTCTATCATTTGTCCATTAATAAAATTAACTGGTCTTACTATAGGTGGTAGAACTGGTATTACTTCAAAAAAAAATATATCAGTTGGATATTCAATATCTACCATTCCAAAGCAAGGTATAATAACTTTTAAGAAATTTTTTTCATTTTGCCAAAGTTTTCTAAGATAATCTTTAGATTGATCTGGCATTATCATTATAGTATCCAATTTATGTATTACACCACGTGATTGCATTGTTTCATTAGATAAATTAGATATTTTAGTTGTCATTATTTTATTTTTTAATGTTGTGACTTTTGATATAGGTTCTTCACAATATATACAAATTTTCGGTGTTGTATATTGTTTAAGAACATTTTCAACACAAGTATGCCATTGTGTATTAATATTTTTGGTGTTTATGTCAATTTCATTGTACTGTACAAAAGACTGATTAAATCTTTGCTTATTAAGAAGATTTTCAATGTAATTATCAATAACATTTTGAACAGATTGTATATCAACATTATAAGGATTATCTGAGTTAAAGACAACAATCATTACTTCTTGTTCTAAACTTTCAAGATCACTGAGATATCCTTGTTGAAGTAATTTCAATTTTGCAGAGAGTAATAATTTTACATAAGATGGAATTTGTAAATTGAAACAATTTAAACATGCTAATTTAATTAACATACATAATCCTTTATGAAATAATGGATTTATAACTGGCATAGGTAATTCTATATGTCCAAAGTGACCTGGACATTTGAATACATTGCATCCACATGTTCCACATGGATCTGAACTTTCTAAAAGAGGACCTAAAACAAAAATAAATATATATTAATATACTAGTTTTTTTTTTCTATTTTATATATATATAATAATATTTATTGAATTATTTACCTAATGATGGATCATATAAACCTCCTTTTAAAGGATGTCCCAAAATATTAAATGATAAAGGTGTTCTTATTTTAGCAACACTTAAGTTTCTTATATCATTTGCAGTAAACATAGAAAACATTAAGCATTTTGGATCTAAATGTTTTGGAGTTAAACGTGGAGTATGATATTTATGCTGTACCATTTTAATAAATGTATTTTTTTTCTAAAAAACAAATCTACTTTTTTTAAATTTCATAGAAATTTTATCAATTTTTTTTATTAGAAAACAGATATCATATATTTTCGCGTATAATAATTTTTCTTAAAAAAAATGATAATTTTAATAATTTATCTATTTTTCACTAATTATATTATGTATTAATTATTTATAAATTATTTATAAATAAGTTTTAGGTTATAAAATCTTTGTCACATGGTCTATCAATTCGCAATACTTAAATATATACAATTTTCAAAAAAATTCCCTACATAGATAAAAAAATGAATTGCATATATCAATGCTACTCATAAATACTATACAAGAAATATTAATATCTTAACAAATCATAAGTTTATAAATTATGAATTTGCAATATAAAATTAATATAAAAGTATCATGTTGTTATCAATATCCTATGTCATAATTGTTAATCAAATTCAAATTCTTATTAACAATCTCAATTTATTCATCCCTTATTATTTCTTCCTTTATTATGTAAAAATATATATATATCGTCATATTCTATAAAATTATGTTTTTTCCTATTTTTAACATAAGATATATATTGAAACAATTATTTGACTGATTCTCGATTCTCGATTAATTAAAAATCGATACATATATCGATATTTTGTAACTATCGCTTATAAAAGCAATCTAAACTATTGTATGTATATTTGGAGTTTATTTGGAACATCAATGAAACGAGTGAATTGAAAGAATTTTAATAAAAAAAAGATTTTATACAAAATTATATAAAAACTTTAGAAAATCAATTTAATTCTTATAATGCAATTATAAATATAAATCTTTTATACTACATAAATAACTGTGATATATAAAAAAGCATTTATTAATATAAATATGTATGTTTGTTTTTATATTTATATTAATATTATCTAATTTTATAATTTTAAATACATTATTACATAAATAGAAGATAAAAATTTCTAAGTAATACATATTTTCTATTACATTGCAAATAGGTTAACTCCACGATTTGAAATAAGTCAAACTGATACAGAAGTTGCAATAACTATTCATGCTCCATATGCCAATATTAAAGATACAGAAGTTTATGTTGATGCAACAGATTTTAGATTTTATTCTACACCATATTACTTAAGGTTAGCATTAATGTTTAATAATTATACTTATTTTTTAATAAAATATTTTTATTTTAGGTTAAAATTACCAGGTGAAATAGAAGAAAATGATTCATCATTTGGTTCATATGATTGTGAGAAAGGAGATTTCACTTTAAAATTTACAAAAGTAGTAAAAGGAGAATATTTTGAAAATTTAGATATGATAAGTACATTATTAGCTCCACCAAAGAAAAAAAATACAGTTGTACCTAATATTGAAGTAATTGGAAATCCATCAGCAAATTCTGAAGATATTAATGATATATCAAATGAATCTGATTTTATGTCTAATGATGAAAACACTAATGGAGATGAATGGTATATGCATCAAAATAATGTACAAACTGTATCTCTTTTGCCAACTTCTCCTAAATATGGATTTGCAAATAAAATATCTGGAGCATTAGCTGCTTTTGAGGTACTTCTAATAATAAGAATTAAATTATATATATTATATATATATTTATTTATTTTTTTAATTTTAGTCAGCATGGATTAAGGAAATAATAGATCTTCCAATGCCAGATACAACACCTCAATCTGAGAGAAAAAAATTACGAGAAAAACGTGAAATTTCAGATTTTAATGAAGAACATTATTTGGCAGATCTTATGCAACCAGATTGTATAGAACCATATATTTCATTTATTACAGAATGGGATACTTTAAAGAAAGAGAATGTTTCTTTCAATGAAACTGAAATAGATCTATTAAAAGAACTTCCAAATAAAGAATATTTATTAAATAATGAAGAAACACATAAATTGCTTTTAAGTTTAGTGGATATTTTATTTGCTAGCTGTTACAATCATAGAACAACATTGGGAGAAAATACTGTTGAAAGTAGTTGGACTATTAATAAATTAAGTTCTACTCTATCTTGGTTTGATGTATGTAAAGTTTAAAAAAATATCTTGGTTTCTTTATTATTATTATTATTATTATTATTTCTATATATATTATTTTATATATCCATGTTTTTAGGATTTTTCTGATTCAAAAGAAGTTATAAAAAGTTGTTTTAGAAGATCTATATGTTATCCACTTTTTAGAAATTGGAAACTATCTATAAAAATTTTTGAAGATATAAAAAAAGTAATTAAGTTAGGTAAGTAAAAAATAAATATATATTTGTATAGATAGATTATGTAAATTATTTTTTTTTTATGTTTAATTTTATATCATTAAATTATTAAATTTGTAGGTAAAAAATATATCATAAAATGTTTTTGTGAAATACATAATTTATTTAACAATTCATGTGAACCACGATATATATTAAATCAACTCTATATAAAAGATTACCTAATTTGGTTACAACAAATTAATGAATCTTTGATAGAATCATTAGAATCTCTTATTATATTTTTACCTTCTAAAGAAGATATGCAACTTGATTTAGTAGAATTAGAACAAGCAGCTTATTCTGTCCAAGAAGAAGATCTTATTATAGAAAATTCAATTCATGAAATAGTGGACCAAATGGATGAATTAACAGTTAATGACAATAACGAAGATAAGTAAGTATAATATACAAAATATCTCATAACTTTTATAAAATTTAAAGCTTTATTGAAAAATTTTATATGTCTCTATGTTATATGATTTTATTTTAAAGGCCAAAGACTATATACTACATTAAAGACAAACATTCTTTAAAGTATTTGTAAGTATTTTATTCGAATTGCTTTGAATATTGATGATTTTATTCCCTAATAAAGCTTTTTCATTTATCTCTCAATAAATGATATAAATATTTGTACATATTATATACATTTTTATCCGAAATATGCTAATGTAATACACTAATTAAAATGCACTTTTCTTTGATAAATCACATAAATATGATTAATAAATGTTGAACTGTTAACTTATCATCAATGATATGTAGCAGTAACAAATTGTCATATTTGCACATTGCGCATGGATGATATGCACAGTAAAAATCATTTGAAACTTACTAGTTTTTCTTTTTTTTAATGAATATGTAAATTATGTTTTATATAGATTATCGAGTTCAAGCGACAGCAGCGATACCGATTCTGAAACCGATTCAGAAAGTAGCACTTCGAGTACCACTACCACAAGCAATAGTAATAGTTTAGATTCAGACGATGTAAGTGAATCAGAAGAAATTGTAAATGAATGTATTTAACATAAAGTACCATGTAAAATATTATTATATGTCTATCTTAAAAGATTTGTTACAAAAATCTTTGTAAAAATAATGTTTTTGAATGTTTTTATTTTACTTATAATATATAAGTAAAATTTAAAAATTTTATAATTCTATATCTTTTGTGTCTTTATAAAAATATTTATATGTAAAATTCTTTATAAGATATAAATAAGACTTCATTTCGTCTCTACCTTATAATTATTATGTAGTTATCTGTATAGACATGTACAGTATACATATTATTTATGCAGTATTCGTGTAAATGTGATTGACTTATTAAAGAATATAATAAATCCATGTTAATAATTTATTATAATGTTCGATTAATCTTCGTTGTATAAAATCATCTAAATCATCGTTATTTTTAATACTTATATCTGGATCAATTATATTGTTTGGTCTTAATAAGGTGCTTTCATTATCAAAAGTATTATTAACATTATTTTCTGTATCCTCTGCCTAGAATATTTTTAAAAAAATTTATTACTTGTAAATTGAAAATTATCAATAAAAAGTAATTAAATTAAATTAAATTTTTAAGTTACCGTAACATAATCATAATCTGTAAATTCAATATTTTCATTTTTATTATTGAATTCATCATCATCAATAGTTTGCCAATAATCTGCGATTTCTCCATATACTCCTGGACTTTCATTTACGCTACTTACGTATTCAGCTAATTTTTTATCATCTAACATCATTGAATCTGATGTTTTCAATACTGTTGGCTTATCGTTTTTAAAATTAAAAAAAGTCTAATGTGTCATTAGAAAAAATTTATTACATATATCTTATTATCCATACTGTACCTTTTGATTAGAAGTTGAAGTCTTACTATTAAAATGATCATGATAATCAGGACTTTCTGTTTTCAAAACTAAATGTGTATATTTTTTGAATGTTCCATTTTCTTCATGCAAATGCGGAGCATACAATATGATACGTAAAGGTAAACTTTCGTCTTTTTGAATTTGTAATTCTTCATACTTAGTATTTTTGTTTACTATTTAGTGAAAAATAAACATTTGTTTAAAAAAATGAATATTTGTTAAAAAAATAAATTATACATATTTATATATTTTAATATGCAAAAAATATTTTTTAATCAATATATTAATATTTGATATTTAATAAAATACCTTTTTGTTTCTGTATTTTTGTATCTCTTAATATATTTTCCGATTCAATTTGATGTTCTTCAAGATGTCTTGATAAATTAGTATTTAAATCGTTCGTTGTAGGATACGAATGATTATTTCCATTTATATGTTTATTTGAAAAATTGCAATCTTGTGTTTCTTTATAGGCTTCTGTCGTTTCGAAGTTCGATATTATACGTGTAGTTGATATCTGAGTTTGTTTTTGTTCATATGATATTTCAGAAGTTATTTTAAAATTCTTATCTGTTAAAAAATTGTTTTTTCCTACATTGTCATTTTTTTTCATATTTTCTGGAATTTCTGTCGTTTGAATTATTGGCACTTTAGTTGTAATATCATAAGTTGTAATTTTATAATTATTTACATTGAAAGGAATGATAGTGCTCGTATATTTATCATTTTCAATTCTTTTTGATTGTTCGACAGACATAGTTACGTCAGTAAATACTTCTGGTCGTGTATCAAGATTTTTATTTATCTTTTTATTTTCTGAATTTATAGTTTTTAAAAGATAATCTCTATAATCTATCGATTCGCGTACTGTTGACGATTGTTCCTATTCATCAGCAAATAAGTATATAAGATTTTCTTAAATATATTTATATACTTCTTTTTATATACAATTAAATTAAAAATATGTATATACATTATAGAAGTAGATATGTTTAAATTTTGCTTACATAACAAGGACCACATGGATCATCTTTATATGTAGAAAGTATGGCTGCTTTAACATAAGGAAAATAGAGTATACTCCAAGGTACAATAATCTGATAAGTTATTTTTCCGCAACTATGATAATGATAATTCACATTTTAATAATATTATAAATATCATATAAATATGTGTAAAGTACATAATTATTTTATAAGAGAAAAAATAGATATTTCTTATTTTAATAATTATAAATATACACACACATATATATATATATATATATATATATATATATAATTGTGTTAAATGTAAACTTACTTGTAAATTAATTATATTTCATGATTCGAATTTAAATTACAAACAAAAAACAATTTAAATTAAACGATTAAATGCTCACCTATCAATAATTATTACTTCATCTTTCGAAGCACGAAAACTTTTCCAAATACCCAATTCGAAAGTATCTTGAAGAAAAATAATGCCTTTCTTTTCCTTTGCAACATCACTAAATATCATTTTATCCAAGCTCAAAAAGTGTTCGGATTCCTGTATATTTTTAGATATTTCCAACCACGCTTTTATCTCCATACTATTCTCTGTGTCATCTTCCGGCAAATCTGACGGCCGCGCAACCATAAAGAGCAAAATATTTGAAAATCCAGACTTTTCTAACTGCTTCTTTAATAATTCCAACCTTGTATCAAATGATTTTTTTATATGATAGATATCATATCAAAAAATATTATTTTCTATTCTAATATCAAATTATTTTTTATTTGTTTTATTTTAATTTTTAATTACTTCTCTCTCCCTCTCCCTCTCCCTTTTTCTTTTTCTTATAAATATTTAAAGTATTTGAGTTAACAGAAACATAAAAAATAAAAAAATAAAAATAATAAAAGTTATTAGATTAAAATTTGATGTAATGTTAAATAATTATTTATTAAGTATTTATTAAGTATTAATAAATAGCATTAAATTATGTTCCATTAGAATGTATTATTTAATTGTTACTAAATGTACCAATGAAAAATATTGATCATTATTTTAACGACTTACATGACGGCTTGTCTATAACTGTAATTCCACGAGGGATCCAAAAACGCGAACACATTAACATGCCCCAATTGATCTTTTCGTAAATTCGTGGCACGGCATTGCTCGATATATCCTCGATTCTCTTGGGATTCTTTCGATTGTCGGAAATGACGAAAAACATCGAGCAATCGCGGCATCCTTTCGTAATCCTTCCCATAAGTTTCGCAATTTCCAATTATTATCATCATCGCTATTATCATTGTTGTTGTTATCGTGATTACAATCGAAATCGACATAATTCGTTCACTTTCTCCGATAGAATCGTTAATGGATCAAAAATCAATTGGAGAAATGATCGTTCTATCGGCTAAATATAAAATGTTTGCATGAGCAACAAAATATCGATAATTATTTCGTAACACTTTGAAATCCGTGTAAACAACATAAAATTGTTAACCGGTCGTGAAACTTGGCACGTCACGCCGATCTTTGAAAGATGTTTGTTATCTGAGTGTGGGGGCCGATAAATCGTGGAAAATCGTGACAATTAAGTTGTGAAAATACCGAGAATTCTAAATCATTGTGCGATCATTGACGGTCGATGTGTGCGCGTGGCTTCTCGCGATATTATTAGCCAGAAAAATTAATTTACGTAGCATTGATGCGATATGTATGCGGGTCACACGGAAACTGTAAGCCTTTTTCTGACCTCACATGCTGCTGCCGCGTACCACTGTTCAACATTTCTCCTACACGTGACATAAACATGACACCCTTCCTCAAACATTATCATAGAGGCACATGGAGACTGATTTATATAAAAAACAAGCTGAAAATTTTATTTAATATTTAAATATACAATGACCATAAAAACATTTGTCCACCTCTGTATTTATTATAATACTTAATAATTAGTAATATTTAGTAATATTTATTTATTAATATATTATATAATATATTGTATTCGCAGTACTTTTTTATATTTATAAAAATTTAGTATATTATGAAAATGAATTATTAATTAAAAAAACGCTTTATATTTTTAACATGTCCTATCTTTCGTAAGAAATTATTAATATTTTCCGATCTTTTAAATTATCCTTTTTATTTTTTTGGCCTATCAATTATTTGTTAAAAGGAAAATTATTAAAATGACCAATGTTAAGAAATGTAAAGTGCTTAAAATACATTATGATTTATAATTATTCACAGAGCAGAGAAAGTTTTGTGTCGAATTTATAAAATTGCAATCAATAGCATTCATAGTATTCAGTTTAATTCACTATCGTGATCTATTTTCTAATTTTTTCATTATTTATGTTAATATTTTCAATATGAAACTGGTATGTGAGGCAATTCAATTGAATTTGTTAATAAATCAGTCGAGATCGGTAGATGTGAGAGTGTGAACACGTGTGCATAATACAAGTTGAACAGAGAGTCCCTTGTTCTCAACTTTTCAAAGCTCGGACACGATTTAGACAGTTTACACGATATTCCTCGAAGCAGTAGCAGTACAGTTCAAAGTACCGACAGTCGATCTTTCGATACAGTGTGTTTTAATAATAAAATTATTAATAAAAAACAAAATGTAAAATAAGTAACTTTTTCACTGTGTTTCGTAAAATTTGTTGTATTTGAAGTATTTTCATTATAAGTTATAAATCTCCATTACAATTAATATTTAATACATTAAGAAAAAAATATATTTTTATGATATGTGTAAACGTCGAAAAAAAAAGCTCTACAGAAAAATTAAGAGTAAGTTTAAAATATTATTGACGTAAAAAAATTTGATATTTTGGAACTGAAATATATTTGTGAAACATGTCTCGAAATCGGCAAATATAAATCCTATGTGACGAGTTTTATATGACTGTTAATTGCAAACATGATCAGTTCAATCGCGAGAATATATACGTTAATTTGCTTGTTGATATATTTATTGACTACGATTGCATTTTTCGATGGAATTAACCGACTTGATAATTTGAAAGAAACGTATTTTGAAGTGACTGAAGAGAATGAATGGACATCACTTCTTAGCTTCATTAACAAAAGAAGTGTGGATCGGCATAAATTAAATGCCAGCTTGGAGAACGTTGAGAATAAATTCAGAAAAAAAGCCGACACTTTATCGCGTATTTTAAAAACTCACATCGATCTTTTAAGGAACGAAACTGATGAGGTAATACTTTTTAATAGAACATTAAATTCATAAAGGTTTTATCTTTATAAATTGAAAATAATAAATAAATATTTTTATAAATGTAAAATTTTGTAAATGAGAATAATAATATATATTTAAAAATAATAAAAATTTGTATAAATAAATTTTGAATTTTTTTATTAATCAAGAATTTTATATATATAAGTAAAAATTTATTAAATTTTCATTATTATATTAAATATATACTTGATATTAATATTTAAATATTTTTCTTCATGATATTATTATTATATTTTCACACAATGAAGATTATTTTTTAATTTAAAATTTTCCCTAGGTGGAATTAGTGTTTTTGGTCGATTCTTCAGGATCAGTTGGATCAAAGAATTTCCACAGTGAATTAAATTTCGTAAAACATGTTTTGTCTGATTTTCCTGTGATTCCTTCTGCAACGAGAATCGCGATCGTGACGTTTGGTGGAAGAAGACACATCAGACGCAATGTCGATCAAATATCTCGCACTAATGAAAATGATAACAAATGTTATTTGTTGAATAAGCAATTAACTAACATTAGTTACACTGGTGGTGGAACATACACGCGTGGCGCGCTTTTAGAAGCTTATGTAAGCGTTTTAAATTTCATTTTTCCTTCAAAATTTAGATCCTATGCGAATTATAAAGAAATAATATAATATTATAATAATAAAAGTAAAAAAATAAATGAAATAAATATTTATTTATTAAAATATAATGATATTATTTATACTATTATTTTTATTTAAAAAGTAAAAGGAACATAATATAAAAAGAGCTAAATTCAAAATTGCATTAAAACAAAATTCAAACTACATCTTGTACACTTCTTCTACATCTTGAAATTTTAATTTGAACTTTTAAATGTTTGACAAAATTATATTAGAGGATTCTTGAGAAAGCTCGATCGAATGCAAAAAAAGCAGTGTTTCTTATAACCGATGGATTTAGCAACGGTGGTGATCCACGACCTGCGGCGAATCTTTTAAAAGATGCTGGTGCAACGATATTCACTTTTGGAATAAGAACAGGAAACATCGATGAATTGCATGACATAGCCAGTTCTCCTAAAGACACGTATAGTTATTTTCTCGATAGTTTCATGGAATTCGAGGCATTGATACGACGAGCTTTGCATCGTGGTAAGAAGAATCGTATGAAGAATTGTATAGACAATTTAAGTAGATATTTATCAAAATATATTTATATCAATCTTTATAATTGTCAATTCCTTTTAAAGGATTAATTTAGTATTTTTTTTTTCCATTACAATAAGGAAATGACTCGACTGTTTATATAAACGTATTTATTTATGCAAATGAAATAAATTTCGTACCATTCCGTTGTTACAGATTTAAAAACGGGCAAGTACGTACCAGTGACGTTTCCAGATAATTGTAATCTTTTATGCAGAAATATGAGTGATGTCGGGAACGAAAAGTGTTGCGATAATTTCGCGACTTGCGCCTGCGGTATTGTGACCGGTCATTACGCTTGCATTTGTCCCACAGGCTATTTTGGTTCCGGTTTCAAAGATTCTTGTCATCGTGAGTTTATTTAAAATATGGATTTTTTTATTGATTTCTAATCAATTTTCTATCTCTTTATATAAAACTCAAAAAAATTTTGTTTAGTAATGAATTTATTTTAATTAAATTATCCAAATTTATTTTTCTTATTATATATGATTATTATATTTTACATAAAATTAAGAATTATAAAATCTTATACATTTAATAAAAATGCAAACAATAATATTGCAACAATAAACAATATATTAAAAATTATATATATTATATATATTATATATATTAAAATTTTTATTATCATTATAAATTTTTTCTTTCATTATAAATTTTTTCTTTCATTATAAATCATTTATGAAATAAACAAATATTATTTATAAAATTTAATATTATTTTTAAAAAAATATTTCTATTAAAAAAATTAATAAAATATCAAAATAAATTTGTCTATTTAAGATGAATTGTTATTTTCTGAAGGAACTATTATTAAATTTTTATTCTATTATTTTTAATTCTATTCTAAGTAATGGAATTTACTATTCTAATTATGTAATACTTATAAAATTATCATAATTATCATAAATGCATAATTAATTTTTTTTTTATTTTTAGCTTGTCCAAATGGTACGTACGCATCTGGAGAAATCTCTGGTGATTTTACGTCAATGTGCATATCGTGTCCTGACGTAAATCACGTGACTATAAAAGTACCTGCAACTTCAGTTGAACATTGTGTTTGTGCTTCCGGATTCACCACAGAGGGAAATAAGTGCGAGGGTAATTATAAAATAAAATTCAATTATTAGGAAATTCATTATTTCATTTATTAATTTTATATTTTACCAAAAGTATCCTATACCCGCACCAAGAGCAGGCATATTTTTGGTTAATGGAGTTACATCGTTAAGAGGATCAGGATACTCTGGTATATAAGTTCCATATTTTTCTAATTGGAATTTTGGTTTCACTACAAGCCAACCATACTAAAAGAATATTTTATTTATTGATAGAAAATCAATCATAAATTAAAAATTATGATATTATATTTTAATAGCAATAAAAGATTAGATAGAAAACATTTTGTTGAATCTTTTATGAGAATGCATAATGAAATAAAAAAAAAATATATTTACAAAATCTGTGTAAGTAATTTTGTGAATAATAATTTATTTTCTAATTTTATTATTATTTTTTTTCTTTTCATCATAAAAAAAAGATAAGATTTTCTTGGTTACTTATTAATTTTATAATTTAATGAAAATTATATTGAAATATAATTGTTAATACCTCGCCATTTGTAGTAATTGGAACTGGTAGGCATGTTTTTCCTTCTTCTGAAACGAATGGTTCTGCGGCGATAATTATTTGCTTTTCTTCGCATAATTTCTCTATTTCTTTTTTTAGTTTTCTATAAAATCGATCATTAATAAGAATTTATTGAATTATTATTTAAAAACTTTATTAAACTATTTTCATGTACATACAATTTCTCATCCAATAACCATTCATATTTCTGATACCATTTCATTCGTAAATGTCTTACTTTTTCCACCTCTTCGGTTAAATTTTTATAATTAGCTACAAAATCATAAGGTTTATTACTTCGTGGATCCATTGTTTTCTTTGGATTGTTTTCTTCTTATATCTTATTAAACAAATTAAATTCTTCTTTAAAAATTATAAAATATTAAATTTAACTCGTTTACAGTGAAGTTGAAAATTATAAAATTATCGAATATTAAATTGTATTTTAAAAACAAAAACGAAGCAATTAAATTTTATAATATTAATATAATATAAATAAATTTCTTAATATTGTATTAATATTATAATATACATAATACATTATATGATATTAATTTTTATTTTTTTAATTAGCAACTTTAATATTTATAAATATTAAAATATACATTAAAAGATTAATTAAAATATGATAAAATTTAATTTTTTACATTGAGATAATTAGATCTCATAGAGTTATTTAACATATATAATTCTATGATATTAAAATTGTACCTGCTCTTAACTTATATTTTTGTTCTTTGATTTTATCTCTTATCGTTCTTATTTTTTAAATTTTTATTATTATTCAAATTATAATATTTCAAAAATTATTTTATATTTCAAAGATTGACAAATTATCTTTCTTATTCTTTCACAGTTGTAACATGCCCCAAATTGAGACTTCCTGAAAACGGATATTTGGTGAAAGCAAGCGCGTGCAGTAACGTTATCCACGCCGCTTGTGGTATAAGATGCAGAATCGGTTTCTATCTCACAGGCGACAGCATCCGCCTTTGCGGAAAGGACGGTAATTGGTCTGGAAACGAGCCAAAATGTTTGCGTGAGTCTTCAAAATTTTCTTTAAATAATTTGTAATTATTTGTCTATGATCACTTGAAAAAAAATAGATATACATTTACGTTTGAATAGCCAAGACTTGTCCGGCACTTCGAGTCCCTGCACATGGACGGATACGTTGTCAAAACGATGAAGATCACCACTTGATCAAAGAAGACACGACTACGTATCCAATCGACACACGTTGCCAATTTAAATGTGAAACTGGTTATCAACTTCGCGGAAGTAAAATCCGCAATTGCTTACCTCTGTCGCAATGGGATGGTCTTAAGGCTACGTGTAAAGGTATATTCTTCCTTATACAGAAATATAAAGAAAGTAAAATATACAGGTAACGTAAGTGTCCATGTTCTCAATTTTCCAGAGTTTAAAAGTCTTTAAAAATCTTAAACGTTTCAACGTCCTTTGAAATTCCTAAAATTTCTCAAGATTTAATAAGATTCGATTTCAAAATTCTTATAGCCTCAACAAACTAAGGTTTCATAATTCTAAAATTATAATTTATCAACATCCAACAATTACGCGAAGTTTAAAAGTTTTATGTCTCAAATGTATCCTTACTTATATACATTTATTACTCGTAGCAATAAAATGCGAACCTTTGAAGCAAGTTACAAATGGAGAAATTTTGCCCGAAAATTGTTCTGGTCCAGGAAAGGTTGCATTTGCAACCAATTGTACTATAACATGCAAGAAAGGTTTCGTGCTCGAGGGTCCACATTCTAGATATTGCGGTGGTCGTTCTGGAATCTGGACACAACGTCGAACTGTTAATCGTTGCGTAGGTAATACATTCATCCATTATCTTAATTTGATTAAATGATACTTGCATATTGATTTATGATTACAATTTTTTTCTTTTTTCAAGATAAAACACCACCTTCGATAACTTGTCCATCCGACATTATCGTTGAAAACGTCTCAGGGAAGAAATACGCTTATGTAAATTGGACAATGCCAAATGTGACCGACAATGTGGATAAAACACCCACATTATGGAGCAAACCATACATTAGTTTTCCCTGGAGAGTAAAAATTGGTATACGTACAGTAGTGTACATGGCGCAAGATTCATCTGGAAATAAAGCAAAATGTAAATTTAAAGTTAAAGTCCTTGGTATGTTGAGTATCTTATGAGATTTCTTATTCAATTATAATATGAATATTTTTGTAAATATAAATACGTAAAATAAATTTCTTCAGATACTGAACCACCAATGATCGAGAATTGCGTAGATCCTCCAATTTTATTTACGGACAATGGTATTGGAATAAATAACGTAAGTTGGGATGAGCCTGGTTTTCACGATAATTCCAAAACACCCGTACAAGTAGAACAAAATTATCTTCCTGGTGAAAATACATTTCCAATCGGTGTAACGCAAGTGGTGTACAATGCTATTGACAAGTATGAGAATAAGGCATCTTGCGTGCTAAACATTACTATAAAAGGTATTACATTATCAATTAATTAATATTTTATGTGTTTTGTAGATAATTTGATTTGAGTAATATTAAGTAATTGATGTTATATTTATATTTATATGTTATAATAATTTTTTGTTCTTTCAGACGCCTGCGAAGAAATTCCAAAAGTGTTAAATGGTCATTCAAAGTGTCATCCGTCATCGATAAACGAAACCAATGAATGCTCTATAATTTGCAATGAGGGATATGGATTCTCAACTGAGGAATCGAATCTCAGCGTTGTGGAAGATATATTATTATTAAAATGTAATAGAAGTACGTCAAATTGGTTTGAGGATAGTTATATTCCTGATTGTTCAGGTATGTGATTTCTATCCTTTATGATTATTAATTTATTTATTCGAAAATTAATATTTTATTTTTTCTTTTTATTTTTTGTTATTATTATATAGAATCGACAATTCCTAAAACTGTATCCCAAGAAGGAAGTATTATATTAGAAGGAAATGAAACTAATGTTTGCGATAATTTAACAACCCTTCGTGAAGTAAGTATTAATTTTTTATTATCATAATTATATGTTTGATTGTATAAAATACCGGTTTTTATCGTTATTTAAATTAGCTGAGTGAATATATTACTGCCGATTTAAGATCAATCTTACTCGACATTTGTGGAAACGATGTCGAATGCAATCTCATTACGTTTGATCCTGAATGCGAGGGAAATATTCCATCATCGGGTACAGTTTATTCCAATATCTTAAGAAAACGAAGAGGATTTGATTATGACGATATTAACAAAAAATCAGAACGAGATGCCAAAATGAAAAATAAAACGAAAATGAGAAAGAAAAAAGAGAAAATTGAGATTAAATTCAGATTTTTAGGCGAGTTGTCTTTTAAGTAATGTATTAATGAAAAGTATCGTTATAAAAGAAATTTTTAATAAAAATTTGAAGCATTTGATAATCTTTGAACATAATATATCGTTTAATGTAGGAAAAATAATCGACGAATATTTGGATAATCCACGAGAAGGTATACAAAAATTGAAAGAAAAACTCGAGTCGTTGTCAAAATCTGGAAAGTTAAACTTGTTAAACAATAAAACCAACGAAGAAATTGCGAAACTTGCGTTAAATTTACACGTGATTTTTAAAAACTTTGAAGAAGTTTGTGATCCAGGAAGCGTCTTAAGAAAACACTATTGCGGTGAACATGAATTAAAATTTTCTTCACGTTGGAAATTATTGAAATCGTTTTTATAAAAGTGTTCATTTAAATTTTAGTAAAATGTCCATTGGGTACATTTTTCTCTTCCTCGAATAAGCGATGCCAATCATGTTCTTTTGGAGAATATCAAAATATAACTGGATCTTTAAAATGTAAACGTTGTCCTAAACATACTTCGACGAAAAAGATTCATTCAAAATACTTACGAGATTGTATAAGTGAGTAATTAATTTACTTTCATTTTTTACAAATATTTTTTTCTCCTAATTCGTTACAAAAATTATTTTTCATTAAAAATCAAATCTATTATAATTTTTTTTATTGTATAAATTTATTCACACAAATATTCATATATATATATATTGTTTCCATTTAGATTTATGCAGGCCAGGATTTTATTCTCGAAAGAAACGTTATCTAAACATAGGATTGGCTCTTGAACCTTGCCTTATGTGTGAAATTGGATTTTATCAACCAGAATATGGACAAACACACTGTCTATCGTGTCCATCTGGTACCACTACCAAAAATCGTGGAACTAAAAGTATAAATGATTGTTTACCATTTTACAAAATCGAAACTAATATTTGCGACTCAGAATCGTGTTTAAATGATGGAAAATGTGTACAAGAAGAAGATAGCTTTAGTTGCGAATGTCCCGATTATTACGTTGGTAATTATTTAATTTTGTACATTACACAATTACGTAATTACAAGTTCATCTTATTAAAAAATAGTTTAAAATATTATAATTGTATTATAAAATTGTGGATATTAAATATTAAAATTATTATAGGTTCTAAGTGCGAAACATTTCGAAATCCGTGTGACTCTTGGCCTTGTTTGAACGAAGGTATATGTAACGTGGAAATTTACACGAACAGCACAATATCGTACACTTGTACGTGCAAAAATGGATATTCAGGTAGCAATTGCGAGGTAAAGCAATTATTATTTATTAAAAATAAAAATAGTTTGGATAGAAATAAATTAATAGAATCTAAAAAATAGGTATACATTGATGAATGTATTATTAATCCTTGCCAAAATAATGGCACATGTATAAGTACAGAAAATGATTACATGTGCGAATGTAAAAATGGTTTTGAAGGTATATTTAAAAATTATTTTATACGTGTTGGTAAATAATTAATTTTAAAAAAAACAGAATTTTTTACGAAGAAATGTATCATTTCTCAGGAGAATTTTGCGAAATTGTTGTCGATTATTGTAATCTTTTACCATGTATGGAAGGATCTACTTGTCGCAATGTTAACGAAACTTGGCAATGTTTTTGTAAACCTGGTTTTCTTGGTCGTTATTGTGATCTATTGCCTTGTGATTGGCTACCGTGCAATGAAAATTCATATTGTGTGAATATCGAGGAAGAAAATGCAACGAGAATGAGTTACAGGTGACTACAGATAATAGATTGTTTATTATTATTAAAAAAAATTAATAATTTCTTGATTGATTAGATGCGAATGTATTGATGGTTACACTGGAGAAAATTGTACTACAAAAATTGATCATTGTCAGAATCACTCGTGTTTAAACAATGGAAAATGTATTAATAATGTTTTAAATTACACATGCACGTGTCCTATTTTATTCACAGGACGTCATTGCGAGATCGGAAAGTATAGTCTTAATGAATATTCTTTTCTACTTTGTCTTTTTGTACAGATTTTAAAGATTTTATTTAACAATTTAAAAAACATTTTATGCTGATTAATAATTTTTTCTTAAATAATTTGCCGTTTCTTTATAGAATTGTCATCCGATTATGTGATACATTTCACCAAATCGGGAACTACAGATTATGCCAGTATGAAAGGTCCTACAAAAAATTTGTTGAAGGTAATAATCAACATTAGGCGATAATATAAATAGGATTAATAAATATAAATAAATAATTTATTTGTATTTTATTAGTTAACTGCGTGTTTGTGGCTGCAATCTAAGAATACGTTCAATTATGGCACTGTGTTATCATATGCTACATATTATTACGATAATGCATTCACTTTGACCGACTATAATGGGTAATAAAATATCTTTTTAATATGTATTAAAATATCATTAATTCATATAAAATAAAGTATTATTATCTTGACATTTTAGATTAGTAATATATCTAAATGGCGAGAAAATAATAACTGATATTAAAGTAAATGATGGCCATTGGCATTTCGTTTGTTTCACCTGGGAAGCAGAAAATGGTTCTTGGAATATATTTATCGATGGGATTTTAAGAGACAATGGCATTTATTTAGCGAAAGAAACTTCCATCGAAGGTAGGAAAAAATAATATTTTATTATTTAAAAATTGATATTTTTTTTATATTATTATATTCATTTTATTAATATTAGCAATATATCATATTAAAATGACAAAAAAGAAGTTTTTAAATTACATAGGTAATGGAACTTTTGTGATTGGACAAGAGCAAGATCGTATTGGTGGAGGATTTTCAGAGTCAGAATCTTTTTTGGGAAAATTGACGTTACTAGACATTTGGAGTACAGTTTTGGCAGCAAAAGATATCAAACATTTGCTTAATACCTGCGAGAAATATCATGGTGACATAATTGCGTGGGCACAAGTGCAACAACATATTCATGGTGATGTTACAGTAATTATACTTATATTTTTTTTAAAATACTTTATATTTTAATCAAAATTCTATGATAAATTTCATATTTTTTTCTAATATTCTTAGATATTAAACAGTCCATTTTGTCATGGCTGTCCTTTACCAGTTGTACCATTTAAAGGTAACATAAATGTTAGCGAAAACGCATCGAATATCACTTATTATTGCGATAGTGGTTACGTAGTTCGATATCATGGTAAAGAATACCGATCTTTGAAAGTAAAATGTCTCAAACAAGGACAATGGGAAGGATATTATACACCCATTTGTACTAGTAAGCTGATTAATATAATTTCTATAATTAATGATTTTTCTGTATCATATACAGTAATAATAATATATAACTTAAAAAAAAGTATATTTTTTCAAGTATATGATATTAATAAAAAAAAATATTTCTTCATTGGAATGGACTTATACATATATTTAATTAAAGAAAATTTTATGCCAAAATTATACTTAAAAATTAATATTTTAATTATTTTAATTAATAAATTTAAATATTTTAAAATCTTGATTGATTTATACTTAAGGAAGAAAATGCGGATTTCCGGGATACTTTCCACGAGGTCGCATACATGGTAGATCATATTTATTCGGAGATGAAATACATTATTCTTGTTTAATTGGTTATGAACTTCGAGGAAATCCTCGTAGAATCTGTAACGCTAATGGAAAATGGAGTGGTTTACCCCCAGTTTGCATAGGTAAAGATTGCGCTCTTATAATTACAAATGTTAATGTTTCAATAATTTTTATAACTAATATCTTGACAATTATCTGTAACAGGAAAAACATGTAAAAATTTACTGGCTCCAGAACATGGAGATATCGATTACGTGATAGAAGAATACGAAAGAGACGATCTTTCTATATTACAGGTATAATTTATTTGCAAATATTGTGAGAATAAATAATTTTTATTAAATATTATTCACACAAATAGGTAGGGCAACAAATTGAATTTAAATGCGATCTTGGATATCGCTTAATAGGTGAAAAATTTTTAACATGTTTGGAATCTGGAGTATGGGATCATGAAAGACCTACTTGTGTAACTTATGGATGTCCAATACCAAAAGAGTAAGAAATATACTTTTTTACAAATTATTATAATTTTATAATAAATAAACGATCTATATTATTTGTATAGGATTAAAAATGGTTATATAATTTTTGAAAATTCGATTAATCTACATGAAACTTTTATTACAAAACTTAACTTACAATCGATAAATGATACATTCAAGAAAAATTATGATTTTAATGATATCGTTAGTTATTCTTGCCATCCAGGATATAAATTTCAGGATAATCATAATTTGTTAAATGAATTTAAGCTTCAATGTTCAGAAAATGGTACTTGGATTGGATTTGTACCTGACTGTGTACCTTTAAATTGTCCTTGGCCCAAGAATATGAATAATGGTAAATTATTATTTAGAACACGAAATAACGAAACTATTGAACTTTTAGAAAAAAAAACAGTATCTACTAATACGAATACAGAAATATCATTAGAAGATAATATTACCAAAGAAAATCGAAATTTGATAAAACAATTTGTCATTGGTACTGAAATATTAATAAAATGTGATATAGGATATAAATTAATCGGCAATAGATCTAGAATTTGCACAGATAATGAAGAATGGTCATCTACGTTATCGTATTGTGAACTTCAAGAATGTCCATTTTTAAATCATCCACTTTTTCAAATCCTTAATAAAGAAATAGATCCAAATAATCATACTATTTGGAAAAATGGTAAAAATAAAAAATTATATAATGACACTCATGAAAACTTCGAAATCTTTGTGGAAGGCTATACTTATATGAAAAAAATTGTTCTTAGTTGTAATAACAATGGAAAAATTAAATTTAATAATAAAAATATTCATAATTCTATTTCTAATTTAACTTGGATTTGTAATGAACATGCTAAATGGCAAATCATTGATACAGAATTAAATGATACTATCATTAAAATTTTATTTAATAATGGAATAGATAATATTTGTCAGACATTTATGTGTGCTTTAGTTACAGTAAGTAATGCAATTATTTTCTGAATTTAGATAAGTTTGAATCATAAAATTAATATTAACTTATTATTAGATTCCAGAATATAGTTATATAGTTGAGACAAATTATACAAGAACTGTTAATAGTACTATTACATTCAAATGTCATCAAGGCTATATTCTTGAAGGCAATGAAAAATCAATTTGCTTTCCAAACAATACATGGTCTTCTACTCCTTTTTGTAAACGTAAATTATTCTAATTTTATTGCAAAATAATTATTTTTAAAAATTATTAAATATTAAATCAATAAACAAATATTTATTTTAGCTGTAATATGTGGTAAACCTCCAAAAATTGCAAATGCAGTGTTAATAGAAGATAACATTAAAATAAAAAATTTTACATTTGGTAATATAATTACGTATAAATGTTTACCTGGATATTTAATGTTTGGTCAATCTAATATGAAATGTCTTGCAAATGGAAAATGGTCTAGAATATATAGCAGATGTTCAAGTTAGTATTAGCATATAATATATATATATATATATATATATATATATATA
>NW_006263346.1:1010259-1016256 GCF_000469605.1 Apis dorsata
ATATTTATAGAACTTTCGTGTAACAAACCGAAACTCCCATTTGGTGCAACAATTCGTGGTCGTTCTTATTTGTATCAAGATCAATTGACATATGTGTGTCCTGGTGGTAAAAAATTGGGATTAATCACATGTCAGGCCGACGGATATTGGAGCGATCCACCAAATTGCAATGATAATTAACAAAAGAACATATTAATAAAAGTAATTATACGTATAAATTTTAATAAACCATAGCAAATTTATTTAATCATTTTTTTATTAAATAACCACAATTATTAAATCTTTCAAATTTTATAATTCTATTTCGATTTACGCATAAGTATGTTTCCACAAAATAATGTTATTGTACAAGTGAAATTGTTCTACTAATGATTTAAATTTGAATATATTATATATAATATATTTTATGTGTACTTAAATATAATTTCAGATCAAATTAAAACTAACTTTGATTAATTATTAATTTTAATTATTAATAACTCTTTAATACTGAACATGTATGTTTTCTTAATAAGAAAAAACAATATATTATAGCATATAATGCTTAAAAAATATTGAGAATGTTATAGAATTAATAGCAATTTTTTTTCAATATAATACAATACATAAAAAGAAAATATAAATACATATAACAACACATTGATATATTGATAATTCATCACAAATACATATGTGATTATATAGTACACGGCTTTTTGATATAAATAGGATTTATACATGTATAAACACACTGTATCAGAATAGTTGAGGAAGAGCAATGAAAAATAAAAACATGAAAATAATTTGTTATATGAAAAATTTGAGTTATTTATATTTATCTAATATTAGTATGATAAAAACGGAGCACCTTTATGATATTTAATTTGTATTAGCATGGCTATATTAAAAGGAATTATCCTTTTTTAACAAATTTTCATTGCTCAACATTAATTTCTTGGATTTATATCTAACATATTACATAATTAACATAAAAAATTTAACGAAATATAATTTCATTCACTGAAATTTAAATGCTTATACTGGCTTTTAAAAATTTGATAAAACTAATTGTACAAAATCATTGATATATATTCATTTAGAAAGAAAAAATATAAATACTATTAATCATTTAAAAAAAAAAATACCTGAAAGCTTAGCCATACTAACATAATAATTTATCTATATTTTTGAACATTTTTCAGAGTTCTGATTTTGCACTATGAGAATATTTAGGTTTTAGTTCTTCAATTCGTTTAATAAAATCCGTTTTTTCTATGCAACCATCACATGTTTCATCCCAGTCACTTAAAATCTTCCTTAAATCACGTACTTTAAGTTTTTTCAAATCAACAGTATTAATATCAATTTGTTTTTCTAAAATTAAATAATAATATTGCATTTTAAATATTAGAAAAATAATTCAATTCAATAACATGAATATTTAAATATAAAATTAATTAAAAATAAACATACCGTATCTCAAATCACATATTTGAGAATCCTTTTTTTTCAATTTTTCACATATTTTATTTGCAGGCATGGACCAAGATATAGGTTTACTCAATTCACTTAAAATACCTGTGGCAGATTCTTCTAGTCCACCTAAATAATAACACTAAACAAGAACAAAAATTTAATTCATTTAAATATAAACTATATATTATATCATAATATATATTAAATATTGTTTTATTGATTTATTACATTAATTAAATAAAATACTTACAAATCTATTTTCCTTAGATTTAGTACCTTTACAAAATTCTTTAAATGCTGCTTCTATTTTTTTTGTATCTATTTTCACATCTTCACTTAAAGTATTGACAAACCTTTCCACAGTATTTATACATACTAAAATATTATGAAATTTAGAAAATCAATCAACTCAAACTAAATAAAAAATTAAAAAAAATATTAATTTACCTTCACATTCATCATTTTTCAAAGCTATGACAGTATATATTAATCCAATAACAATAGAAAGAGTTAATAACACTGAACTATTCATTTTATTTATTTTCTGTAAAATAATTTTTCAATTTTATATTTTTTAATTTCATAAAAGAATCTGGTATTATATAATTTAATAAAAAAGAACTTGTATAAAGATTTATTATCAAATAAAATGGATTTTTTCTTACAAAATAATTAGATATATAAATTAAAAAAATTAATTAAATATATTTTTTCTGTTTAAATTTAATTATATAATCTTTTAAAAACAAATATTAATATAAAACTATTTTTATTTAAAAAATTTATTAATTTAGGAATGAAAAAATAATAGGAATAAATAAAAAAAATAATACTATTTTTAATAGGTTAAAATATATAATAATGAAACACAACTTACGTATTACTGTGCTAATAAAGTAATTTTTATATCACGTACAATATATTCTTAAGTTGTAAAATAAACACACTAAAGTTTTAATTCATTGAGTTTTTATTATAATGAAATTTTTAATTTAACTACATAAATTTAATCCACGCTTTATTTTATACACGTTGGATTCTGTCAAAAGCCCGGAATCCCAGCTGGCGCATTCTGATTGGTTCTAATATACTATGACTCACATTTAATATCGTGCTTTGTGATTGGTTGATATGAATTGTTAAAAAATAAAAAGGGGGGATTGACCGATAGAGAATATGCACATAAACGCAAAAGCGAAACTAAAAAAACATATGTATGCAATATGGCGCCACGCAGAGAATTTCGATTTAACCTTAATTCAATTAAAATATCAAAGAAAAATACTAAAAATTGGTACGAAAATTATTTAGATTGGAGAAAATTCATTTCCTTATTCACAGATCCAAAAAAATTATTTTTGATCGGAAGATTATTTATTATTTTGGAAATTATTGTGAATATATTAGTTATCGAAAAAGTACCATATACAGAAATCGACTGGAAAGCTTATATGCAAGAAGTTGAAGGTTTTTTAAATGGAACATTGGATTATTCAAGATTGAAAGGTGATACAGGACCATTAGTCTATCCTGCAGGATTTGTTTATATATTTTCTATATTATATTTTATTACGGATCATGGAACAAAAATAAAAATAGCACAATATTTCTTTGCAATTCTTTATATCGTGCTACTTATGTTGGTTTTCCGAATATACGCGAAAACTAAGAAAGTTCCTCCATATATTTTGATCATTATGTGTTGTACATCTTATAGAGTTCATTCTATATTTGTTTTAAGACTTTTTAATGATCCAATTGCAATGATATTGTTATTTGCTAGTCTTAATGCATTTTTAGATGATCAATGGTATTTAGGTAGTATTTTTTACAGCATGGCTGTGTCTATAAAAATGAATATTTTGTTATTTGCACCAGCACTTTTTATAGCTTATATATGTAATTTAGGAATGATCAAAACAATAATGCATTTATTTATATGTGCCTTAATTCAAATAATTTTAGGTTTTCCTTTTCTCTTTCATAATCCATTTGCATATATAAAAGGTGCTTTTAATTTTGGAAGAATTTTTGAATTTAAATGGACTGTAAATTGGAGATTCTTACCAGAACATGTTTTTATTCATCCATATTTTCATATATCATTGTTAATCTTACATATATTAACTTTAATTTATTGTATACCAACATGGATAAAATATATGAAATCCTATGCAAAATTAAAGTATATGGAGAAAAATCTACAACCTCAACTAAAAAAAAAAGAAAAAATAGATATGTCTACAGTGAGTCAGTTGTTCATTTTTCCAATATTTGCTGCAAATTTTATTGGTATGACATTTAGTAGATCATTGCATTATCAATTTTATATATGGTATTATCATACATTGCCATATATTGCATGGTGTACAGATTACAAGACTGTAATAAAATTAACTATTTTGGGTATAATAGAATTATGTTGGAATATTTATCCAAGTACCATTTTTAGCAGTATTTCATTACATATATGTCATTTGATATTATTATTTGGTTTTATGAATAAAAAATGTACTAATGAAAAAAGAAAATAAAGCTTTTAATACAATATATTTTTATACTTTCTTTTTCATTTTTCCTAATATTGATTTAATTTAAAAATTAAACACAGTTTTTATTTTCAATTTAAATTTAAAAGAAAAAAATATTTTTATTTTATTAAAATTTCATTATTGTAATTTAAATAAAATTAAACTTTAATTTTAAAAATTATTTTAATCATAATGTTAATTGCAAAACAGTAATATATATATGAATTAAAATATAAAATTTTTTTTAATAAATATGTTAATTATATTATTAATGAAAGAAAAAAAGATTATTATAAATTGCATATATGATTAATCAAATATTACAATTTCTATAATTAAATTATTTATTTTCAGATATTTTTATATATAAAAATGAAATCTTATATTTAATAAATTATAGATGCATTTATTTCTTATTTAAATGCTCTAATAAAAAATAAAGTTCTAATTTTATTCAATAAGAACTTTTTATTTTGACAGAACGATGAAGACGTGATTGCATAAATTTAAAAAAAAAATAACATTTTTCATTAATAAATAATGATATTCATTACTTCTTTGAAATTAATTCATTGAAAATATTAAATTTATTTAAAAATTTTAATGAAAGACAATAAAATTCCTATTTTAATGATTGTATATTAAATCAATGCCTATAACCTATTATAAAAATACTTTTCGAAATAATCAAATTTCATAAATTTATTTATTCAAACATTTTTTTATTATATTTTATAATTGAAATAATTATGAGTACTGAAGGTATGAATTATATTTATATTTCATCTTTTATAAAAAATTGGGCATGCATAAAAACATTTACAAATAATTGTATAATATTATATTATAGAAAAATATAAAGATTTATTGTCTACAAGTATTTTTAATAAAAATTACACTGCATATAAGTCTCAATTTATAGGAATTGATGATAAACCTTATGAAACAAAATGTGTTCTGTGTGATATAAAATTTATACTTCCTAAAAATGAAAAAGAATTCTTAACTCATTTATTTAAAAAGCATCGACTTGTAATAGCAGATGTTTGGAATATTGCAAGTCTGAAAAGGTTTTATTTTATTATTATTATTATTATTATTTAATTTATATATGAAGTAATATATTTAATTTCAGTTAATAATTAAGTTTTTATCAAAAATTTTAATGATTTTCAGCTATGTACATTATTGGAGTGTTAAATTTAAAGAAGAGCCTTTGACTAAATTCTGTACAACAATGTTAATGGATTGCACTCCAGATGGAAAACCAAGCAAAAATGAAAGATATTTTTTACTTTCTGATTGTATATCAGAAGATAAAATTTTAAGAGATGAAATACATCAAGCAAAATTGGTATTAATCATCTATAGAAGTTTTATATAAATTTTTTTATAGATAATTATGAAATATTAATTTTAATTTTAAGGAATGGATTTTATCAGAACAAACAAGAGAAAGAACAGATACTAATTTTAAACGTGGTTGTATTTTTTGTCGAATGGAATTTTCAGGATTACGTATTACATATATAAAACATTTAGCTCAAAAACATAATTTATATCTTGGTAAACCAGATAATTTGGTATTTATAGATGAATTTTTGGATAAAATTCAAACAACTATTGATAAGTGAGATATATAAATATATTTTATATATTATATTCATATTACTAAATAGACTATAGTATTAAACTTTTTTTTTCAGTTTGATATGCATATATTGTGAAAAATTATTTAAAGATCGAACAGTTTTAAAAGAACATATGCGAAAAAAACTACATAAAAGAATAAATCCTAATAACAAGGAATATGATAAATTTTATATAAATAATTATTTAGAACCTGGAAAATCATTAAAATCTAAACAAGTATTTTAAATATATTTTATATATATATAAAATATAATATAATATATTTATAATATATTAATATAGGCACAATTTTGATTAAAATCAATTTTTCAATGCAGAATTCAACATAATTCGATTATATTATATATATTATAAATAT
>NW_006263346.1:1016720-1020362 GCF_000469605.1 Apis dorsata
TTAAAATAGGTGAAAGTAGTTAATTATATCAAAAGGCAAATTCATTTACAAAAATGTGTTTTTTGTGAAATGAAAGTAGATAATATTTTAGAACATATGAAAAAAGAAAATCATTTTAAAATACCTTCTCCAAAAACGTGGGATCAACCAGAGTTAGTACTTTATATAAAAATATAAATCATAATTCATTAAATTAGTTCTTTTTATATTAATAATATAAAATTTCAGGTTTTATTTTCCTATGCATGAGAATGAATCCTTTTTATATAATTTAGACACAAGTAGTACTAGTGATGAAGAAAATGATTTTGAAAATATTACAGAAGCAACGTATGAAACAGTAATAAAAACTAAGTAATAAAAGCTTTCCAAAATATAAAAAAATATTACAGGTTTTATTTACTGTATTAAAGGATGAATTTAGCAATAATATTATAAACATTAATTGAATTATATCTTGAAGTATCCTTTTGTAAAAAAACTAATACTTATTTATATATTTAAATATTGAATATTGAATAAGATATATAAAATTAGAGATTAGATTAGAGAAAATTAGAGATTAAGATATATAAAATTCCATTTACATTATAATATACATTATAATATTAACTGTACATTAAATAAAATAAAAATAAATAAAATATTATAGGAAAAATATAAGTATTATAAGAAAAGCAATTTTTTATTTCATAAACATTTTAAAATATTAGAATAAAATGCTAGAATAATAAAAATTTCTAAAATAGATAATACTAATCATCTAAGAAAATCTGAATAGTCTTAAATACTTGTAAATTAGTTTCAAAATCAAGTTTGGATTGATTCATATACTTTATAAAGATTTAGTTTAGCATTTATCAAACATTTGGGATAATAATAAAATATAATAATATTAGTAAAAATTTCGAGTAAACTTATGTTACTTGTATAATTAGAAATATTAAGTTTACATACATTAACTAGGTAATTAAGTAATGTCCATTTATTCTATTTGTAATCCATAATAATCGTTAAAATATTCTAATTTTTCCGGTAGCACAAACTGAAGATATTCATGAAAACTGAGTTCTAATGCGAAATTAATTTTGTTATAAATTTCAAGTGTAAATATAAATAAAAATGAATTCTTCATTAAATGTGGTTTTCATTTTTTTATATTAATTTTGCATACTTCAGTTAAGAAATACTATAATATATACATAATTTCATTATATAATAACAGGAGAAAACTCAAATTATGATATATTCAATTAAATATATTCATTTTTATATTTTTTATCAATTTAATTTTAATTATTCTAATTTCAAATAATTTATTAAATAGAAATTAAAATTTAATCATATAATAATGCAGTGTAAAAATAAAAAAAGATCAAACAAATATTTTTTAAACTCTTTTAATAATGGTATTAAAATTAAAGTAGTAGGCATTATAAATACTATTGCCTTTCAGAAGGCACGAATATGTGCAGAAAAATTATATCAACACTTATCATTTAAATTTTCTATACCACAAATTATAGAAATGTTTCAAGTAGAATGGCATGAATACATTCATAAATTAAAAAGAGTAATAATAAACTACTATCATTTCAATAATATATTATATTATAATAATTTAATTTATATTTTATATATGTACATATTTCTAGCAAATTGGAGGTAAAATATGGTCATTAACACATACTGTTGCTGTTTTTATAAATGATGAATATCTTGGTAATGAAGTAGAATTTTTTTATTATATAAGTCAAGATTATATCTTTAGTTTACCTTTTGAAATAGAATATTATGAAAATCTTGCTATTGAATGCTGTAAACGATTTATGGAAAAATCTAAAGTAAATTGTTTATTATTAATTAAAAAGAATTTTATTTGTTTATTTTGTTTATTATTGAATTTAATGATATAAATTGTTTACTAATATAATAATATTAAATTTTAGAGGAAATATGTTTATTTCACGTTTTCCATAAATAATTCATCTATTGGTTCATTTTTGTTTATGGTGAGAAATTCTGTATAATTTCTATAATTTGATCTTATAGAAAATTAATCTTATAGAAAATAATTTTACAAAATAAATATATTAAATATATCATTTTAGCTATATTCTGATTTATTACCATTAACTTGTCAACATTTTTTAAATCTTTGTACTGGATATGATGAATTGAAGGAATGTTATAAAGATGCTTATTATATAAATATGCATTTACATCGTATAGTAAAAAATGGATGGATTCAATGTGGAGGTATAATCAAATATAATTTAAATTATTCTTTACTTTGTTTAAATATTTGTCATATATTGTTTTTTATAGGATGTGAACATACTGAAATTAATGAAAATGCAGAAAATATTAAAATACCTGATGAGTCTTATTGTATTCCTCATGATCGCAGAGGAGTTCTTTCATTGGCAAATAATGGAAAACATTGTAATGAATCACAATTTATTGTATGTTTAAAATCAAATCCTTGGATGGATCATTTTTATGTTGCTTTTGGGTAATTACATATATATATTTATATGTATAAATATATTTAAAATTATAAGTTTAAGAATTTAATTTTAAGTATTCTTATATAATTAAAATATAATGTTTATAATATTTAATTGAAATGTAATTGAAATGTAAATATAAAATAATTTATGATTTGTACAAAGACAACTTATAGATGGTATTGGAACTTTAAAGAAATTAGAAAATATATCAACATACTATGAACGTCCTATTGAACAAATAATAATTTCACAATGTGGAGAATATATTTTTGGTAATGAAATTAAAATGGAGACAGAATCAAAGATTTTCCTTGTTAGTATTATTATAAAATTAGTAAATTTATAAATATATTAATATCATTATATTGTAGTCCAATTTAGTTTTTATTTTAGGAACATCAACCAGTATGCATGGAAGGAGAATATGTAATTAATGACAATATGTTTGATTATTATTCTATTACACCATGGTTTGATAATATTGTAGATAAGATAGATGTTCGTGATACTGCATCGCTTTTGATAGCTGAACGATATTTAAATGGCCTTTATTGTCTTGCAACTGATTATGAACCAGGTATTTATAGATAAAAAATTCTATCATATATATATAAATATAAATATTTAATATATGTTATATAACTTTTTATAGGGATGGATATGCATATTTATGAAAAAATTTATTTAACTGATATGGCAAGATATGATACAATAAAAGTCAAACTTCATGATTTATTATTGAATTTTCAACCAGAAGTAATGACAGAACAGGAAAAAATAATATTTGTTTCAGAAATTTCTAAAATTATTTTAGCTTATATTTTTCGTTATGAATATAATGAAGTAAATTAATTTTAATTAAATATTAAAATTTTATTTTATTTTAATCAAAATTTATTATTATATAATAAAATATATTTATAATTTATTTAGTTTTGCCTGCAACATATTTCATTGAATAGTCATGCAACAATACATAAAATACTAAAAATTGCGCATGACATAGCATTAAAGACTATTAAAAAGGCTGAAGCAAAATCTATCATTTCTTTGGAATGTAATAGTTCAAAAATTACGAAGTACGTAATTTAATTTTTTATAATTTATTTTAAGAAATATCAATTTTTAT
>NW_006263346.1:1020577-1026802 GCF_000469605.1 Apis dorsata
AATTATATTTCTATATTTTATGGTTACAGGATATTTGAAGAAAAACATGTTACTAACATATTAGTCTCAGAAAATTGTATATCAATATTAGAAAAAATAATAAATAAAGCTATACTATGTTTAATAAGAACTTTCGAAATACAAGAATAAAAAACAAATATTTTTATTTAAATTCATTATATTTATTAATAAATTTAAAATATAAATTCAAAGATATAATTAAAAATTGTATTTTTAATACAAAAAAATAATTTTTTTTATTTTTTAAAAAATTTATACGTAATTTTTCTATATTTTTTCTATATTTTTTTTATACACAATACATGTAAATTTTAAATATAATATAAATATAACAAACAATAATATAACAAGCTAATATTTTGTAAAAAATGCATAATAATGAAATATTAATTTAAAATATTACTGTTTGATTTTAGTAAATAATTTTTTCCCGCGACCTTTAGATCCAGATTTTTTACCATTTGTACTTGATTTTTCTTCAAATAGAGAAATTTTTTCATGAAATGCATTATATAACATTTGTGCTTCATTTTTATTTCCAAGTAATTCAGTAAATTCTTCCTAAAATATTAAAATATATTATTCTATATTTTTAATTTATATTCTTAATAAATTTAAATTATGATTTTATACGACATACTTTAGAAAGTTTATTAAGATGATCTAATGATTGCCCTTTACTTAATATTAAATGTAAATTTTTAGTAGTAACTCCAGGTAATTTTGAAACAAAATCTTGAATACGAGAATTATATTTATCTACTGGTATTTCTTTATTTTCTTCAATTCCAATCTGTGCAGCTTTTATTGGATCTGGTTGATCTTTTCCCCCCTACAAATTTATATTTAAGACAAAATAAATTTAAAGTACTATTTAAAATCTTTAAATTTTAATTATATTACCTTTAATTCCTCAAATAATTGAGCTGTTGCATGAGGACCAGGTGACCATACAAGTTTTAAACGAGGAAAATGTAAAGTCAAAAGTTGAAGTTTTGAAGTAATGAACATATTTTGAACATCTTTGCTAGCATAGTAATAACCCTATAATTAAAAATTTTTAATGAATTTTATAAAAATCATTTAATAAATTAGAAAATTTTAATAATTAGCATTTTATGATATATAAAAATATATGTACTTGAAAACAAAATGGTTTATTTGGATCAAATTCTATTAAAAGCATTGGTTTGTTATAATACCGTGTCATAGCAATAGCTTGATTATACAATCTTCCACTATTTAAGGAACCAATTAAATCAGAGACACTTTTTCTCTCAACGCAAATGTCTGGCGATAAAATATAATCTCCCACCTAAAAAATCTGATTGTTATTTGATGTAGTTAAAATTACATTCTTTAAATCATTTAAATATTTAAATTTTTTACTTGTAAAGTTACTGGTTCAATTTTCATGCCTCGTGTATATAGTATAGCGGGTAATTCACTTCGAAATTCTCTCATATCAACTATAACAGTATTAGGAGCTTCAGATATTTTTGGCAATCCACCTTTACGTGTATTCATTTCACTGTCTTCATCCGATTGTATTGCAAGACTTAAACAATCTTCAGTTTTTCCATCTTGATCTTCAGGAATAACCATTGTCTGAAATAAAAAAAATACATAATATAATTCATATGTATATGAAAATTCATTTGAAATATATAATATACATACAGTTTTACTATTAATTAATGCATGAAATGCTTCTTTTTCTCGCCTTAACGAAGTAAGGTATTCTTGTTCTTCCACAGAACCTCCATAAATTAAGAAATATACCTTTAAATCTATTGATGGATTATTATTTTGATAAACCTATTGATAGAATATAAATTTATATAGATATAAATTAACAATTAATTTTTTTTAATGTTATACATACTTCAATTTGTCGTATAGCAGACAAATCTGCTACATACATAATAATGTTACTTGGCATATGTTCTGTTAAAGCACGTTGCAATGCCATTGGATCACCATTTTTTTTTAAAGATTGTATCAGAATAATAGGTATATTTTCATTTACATTTGTTAAATCTAAATTTGCAATCTAATAATAATAATTTATATTGAATTGCATTAATTTTAGATATATTATACATATAATAAAGTAATATAATATATAATAAAATTTTACTTGTGAGCATTCTTCAAATAAAGTTTGATGTTTGATTTCTTCTTTGATTAGTGGATCAGATTGATTTTCTTCTTTAACTTTTTGAGATAATGTTAATACATAAGTATCTTGTTCTTCATTATTATCTTCAATTGTAGATGTACTTTCTTTTTCCACACTTGTTTCACTTTTTTTTAAAATAAAAAAAATGATAAGAATTAAAGTGTTTTTCCATATATTTATATTTATTCCTTTTGAATAAAAGATTTTATTTTTAATATACCTTATGTTTTGTATTTCTTTATGAGAAAGTTTTTTCATTGCTTCATAAAGTAAATATTCATTGGCACCCATAATTAAATAATTTCTTAATTGATAACAAATATTACGATCATGTACCAAAATAAGGATTTTTTCAGAATTACTTTTTTTTTTATTATCATTCTGAATTTCAAGTAATACTTCTGTTAGTGCTGTCCATTTTGGAGTACTTTCAGGTTTCAATTCTATATAAAAATCAATTTTTACATTATAAAATTTCGAATATATGTATCATAAATATATTAAAAATATATAATTAAAAATATAATAAATATAATACATATTTTACATATATACATATATATATTATAATCATAAATCTTTTTTAACAAGAATTCAAACGAACTCACCATTTTTTTCATTATAAACTCTTTCTTTTGCATTTTTAAATAAAGTATCTACAGAATCTAACATCAACCAACCACTATTTTTCATAGCATATTCCATAGTACGTAAGCGATTTAACATTGAATAAAATGACACACTATCTTCATATGTTAAAGATCTTAAAAAATTATATTTTTATTTTTTTATGTAGAAAATAAATTATTTATATTTATTTTTTGATTTCTGAAATACTTACGCAAGAAGAGCACGTAATGTTTTTAAATCAGATAACAATTGCTTTGAAGTAGAACTAAGTTGATGCCAAATAGGATCTAATTGCAACTGTAATTGCTTATGAAACTTTTTTGTTATTGCATTTTCAACATTTAAATCATCTAAATCTAACTATAAAAATAAGATGTAAATGAATTTTTATCTTTTTATCTTTTTTATCTTTTTTTTTTTTAATTGAATATTTTTTTTTTAATAAAACATACTCACATATTTATTAAGTCTTTTTAATTCTTTTACAATATAATTCATTATATCAAGTAAAGAAATTTGAATGTTTAACATTTTAGGTGTAATTTTTACATGTAGTTCGATAACATCAGGCTAAAAAAATTTGTTGACATAATTCTTTATAGTGTAATTTATAATATATTATAATTTTAATAATTTTGAAATGTTATTACCTTATGTGTTTCTAAACTACTATTTATAAGAGTATGAAAACGTGGCCATAAATATAATTTTTTAACAAACAAAGCTTTCATTACTCGTTCTACTTGCATAAATCCAACAGTAAATGCCAATGCTGAATTAGTGAAGGCTTTAATAAAACCAGTCTATAAGAATTTATAAAATTAAAAAGAAATATTTTTTGTAATAAGAATTCATTTTTATTTTATTTTATATTTTTTTTATATTTACTTTATTATTTTGTCTATATAAACGAAGAGCGAATGCTTCTTGATATGAATTTAAAATATTATGTGCTCTATATACAAGAATTCCAGTAACTAAATGTAATGGAATTCTTTTTTTTAATAAATCTACTACAAGAATTGGACCTGACATAAATAATACACCACCTTCCAGATACATTACTTCCCTACAAATATTAAGAAATAATAAAACAAAAATTATATTAAAATGTGAAAATTTCCAAACAGAAAATATTGTATACCTTTCATCAGAAGAACATTCAGAAGTTACAACACGAGGTAATTGTTTTAATCCATAATTTTTTAAAAGATCAATAAAATATTGTTCATCGTGATTTGTAGTTCCTAAAACTATAATTAAGTTTCCAGGATCTATATAAGCTCTTAATATATTTGCAAATATTGTTTCTATACCAAGTCCCCTAAAATATAAGAAATATAAATAAAATATTATTTTATATATATAATACATAAATAATACAATAATTACTTTGCTATAATAACTAATCCATCTTCATGGAGTATTTCCAAAAATATTTGGTTTTCATATTCCAACATGATTAATTAAAGAAATTATTATATCATTATATCAAAACACATATGTTAAAATAATATATGAAAAAGTAAATCTAACAAATACCAAGTAATATATGCAGAGAATGATGATTCTTGTTCCTGAAATAATAAAATTAATTATATTAAAAATTATATAAAAAATTATAATTTTTATATATTAATATTAATATAAATTATTGTTTTTAATATTTTTGTATTTTAATATATACCTTATTATTATAAATTTCTGAATCTTTATTATATGATATATTTTCTGTATCTATTGTTTGATATACTAAAAGAATGTATTTACTATTTTCATGTGATGGATGTCCATAAATTCCTATACTAACTGGTCTTTTAAAACTTGAAAAAAATATTGTTATTAAGATTTAAATGTAGATTAATTTTTTTATAGAAATTTATGTTTAATGTACCTATCTGGAATAAGAATAGTATCTTCTCCACATGTAGCAGATTGAAGACAATATTGATCTGGTTCATAAGTTGGTTTTGTTATTGTTTGTGAAGCATATAAATCTGCATCTCCAGTACTATGAAGTATAAAATAAAATTAAAAATTATATCAATAAAAAATTATATTTCTTTTTTTTATTTATAATTAGATTTTATACAAGATATAAATGATTAATTAATATTATATTATTTTAATAATTTACTTACTCAGATTTTAATATTATTTTAATAAAACCTTCATAAGCTAAACTATAATATTTGTATGAACCTCCTGGAACTTCATCAATTATATAATGTAATAATTTATCTTCATGTGATAATACATAGGATATTTGCTAAAATAAAATAATTTTGTTATTTTAAAGAATTCCAAATTATATATATATATAAATAAACATGCTTACCAAAATAAGAAAAATAAAAATATTCCTCATAGTATAATGAATTTTAACATGATCAACATGCAATAAGTTTTATATTAATCTGTAAAAATTTCATGAACATTTTTTTTAAATAATTTTTTTCACATATAATATTTGTATAAAATTAAAGATAATAGTTAATAAAATTATAATTTATAATTTTATAAAATATATATAGATAATATAGATTTTATAAAATCACATAATATATATAATTATATTAAAAAAATTATAATTTATATATTTTAAATATTTTAAATTAATATTCTTTTGTAAATTTTATTTTATATACCTTTGGTTTTGTAAAAGATATTTGAGGTTAATATATTTCAAAATGATTTTTTCTAAATATTAATATTTCTTGTAAAAATAACATTATGTATATCTTTCTAAATAAATTATAGAATATTTTGTAAATGATAAAAAATTTATTTATGTTATGTACACAATTTTGTAATTAAAATTTCATAAAATTGCATTTATCAAATAAAGTTGCAGATGTCACTTATAATAAAAATTCACGTAAGTGAATTTTTTAATTTTTTTTATTTAAATTTAAATAATAACATATGCTATTTAAATTTGCTTAAATTAAACTATGCATGTATTGATAGTCATATATATTTTTCATTATTTTTATTTTTCTTTTTTCTAAAAAAATATAATTTGCTTTTATATATTAAACAATTATATATTAATCAAAATAATTGCAAATATTTTTATATATTAATAATATATTTTTTTATATTTCTTATAAGATACAAAGTTAAAAACAAACATTGATATACAATATAAGACATAAAAAAAGATAATTTTTGTTTAAAATTAAATAAGTTAATGTAATTTTTATCCAATATAATATTTATAACTTTAAAAATTTTAGATTGTTTTATAAAAAGATAATTTTCTTAAATTTAAAAATTTGTTAGTTGACATCTAGCAATTCTAAATATATCAACATAGAAATTAATACATTCAAGATTAAATTAATACATTAAATTAATAATTACAAATTTTTTTAAATAATTTTATAAAG
>NW_006263346.1:1027238-1041760 GCF_000469605.1 Apis dorsata
AATCATTCGTTTATTTAAATGAAAAAAAAATATATTGTGTTTTCTAATAAAATTCTTCTTTATAAATTCTTCTTATTATTTAAATATATATATATATATACTATCAATATAGTTTTTATGTTATTTAAAAGTAAAAATAATTGTGAAGTATAATAATAATAACATTATGAATAATTATACAATGATAAATAAAATTTTATAATTTATTATTGTATCAATCAAAAAATTAAATAATAATCTTACTTAATATGGTTAGTTTCGATCCTATTTACCAAGTAAAATAAGTTGTACTGTTTTCATGGTGGAAAAAATTTATATTTTATACATATATATATACATTTTCTATTGCATAAATAATATGTTATAGAAGATATTAAAAGATTGTTATCATATATATGTTTTTTGTTACTAATAGTCCGTCATACAAAACAACGCGGTTACTTCAATTTTGCCAATGCAATAGGATCGGCCGGTATATACTTTTTCCTACATCGATATAAGCTACCAGACCGGTAATAGTCTCTCTTTCTCACAGGGTGTAAACAGGCCTATGACGAGTCTGCAGGAAGGAAAAAGAGGGGGTGAGGTAACGCGAGTGAGAGTGTCGACTAAGGACTCCTGGGTAGTGATGTGTATGGCGCCTTATTATATAGCGATGGGAGCAATATCCTCTTGATCCATTTTCAATATTTTGATGATTTAAAATCAATTATGAATATAAATAATAATATTTTATAATAATAATAATAATATTTTAGGAATTCTTCATATCTTAATAAATCACCTGAGAATCATATTATTATATTTAAGTTATTTTGTAATTTAAAAGTCAATTAAAAAATATAATTATATAACAGATATATAAATAAATGTATATATTATACACATAGCAATATATATATAATAGCAAATAAAGCTATTTTGATAATTATATGTATAATAGTCATTTAATTTATCTATCATACACTGAATATTATAACTGTTTCAGATTCTTACTAAATATTATGAATAATATATATATTTAAATTTTACAAAGAATAAGATTTAGTTATCGAATACTTTGGAAATATAAATTCCTCCTGGATCAACCCTATTACTAGGCAGTATGCATGTGTGTACGAATAAAGAAACTTAGGTACGCGATGAATCGAGCCTAAGCATGCTGGAGTGGGGACAAGAGGGAAGGGAGAATGACGGAGGGTCAAAAAATGTGTAGGTGCGCGCGCAGCTGCTTTGTCTCTGTGTCGTTGTATGGTGGGGAGTTGGCCGGACCACGAGGGGCCACAGGGGTCCGTGAGCGGACCATGGCGGACCAAAGGCGACTGCATCCTTTCAGTCGGCCGCTGAACCCGCGCGCCGTGCGGTTGTTCGTGTGTGTATTGCACTTGACTTCGATTTATCGTGTAATATTCTTTTTTTATTCTCTACCGCAGGACTACGCGTGTGAGGTTTTTCTATTTGCCGGTTATCCATCCATATCTAAGGTAACCAGACAAAGAGAAACGACAAAACTTCATTTCAAAGACCTTTCCTGATAAACAGGATCACGGACACACGCTTACGGATTTTTTGGTGTACATCTCTAGATTGTTTTCGTGCGCGGGCGTAACGCCGACGTGAAGTTCTTCTGCATGGTAAGTATTAAAAGTTTCTTATTTTATAAAATTTATCACATACGAATATATTGTATTTCTTTTATCGGTTTCGAAATGTCATAACTTCTTATTTGCTAAAAAGAGTATAGTCCTTGCCCCGCGTTTCTTTTGTCTTTATAAAAGGATATTTCATTTTGCTTAGAAAATTCAATTCAATTAGATATTGTCAACGAATTCGTTTAAAAGAAAAAGAACGAACATTGGGTAAGGTTTTCACACGTGTATGCAAGTATATAGCTTCAGGATATGATAAAGTGACGTAATGATGAGAGAAAAAAAGAATTCGAGGTAGGTTAGGATTTCGATTGAAAAACACTATACTGTTTTTACCGCGAAGATACATATTTCTGATTTCGATATTTGTTATAAGAATATAACATAACGAAAATAACAAAAATAATATTAAGATGAAACAATATCATATATTCTTTGTTTCATTTTCTGTTCTGTATATACTTATTACATACTTTTAGTTCATTATAATACGTAATATAGTTCATAAATACGTAAAAATAGATCAGTTTTACAATACAGTTTTACATAAAAGTAATTAAAAAAAATAATTAAAAATATAAACTCCGAAAGAATATTAAATAATTTTATATAATTTACTAACAGAAAATAGAGGGAAAAAATCATACTACAAAAAAATAAAAAAAATAAAATGCAAACTAAACGATTTATAAAAAAAGATATCTGTTTCAAACTAACATGTGTATTTAATAATAAGGGTTTTGTTTTTGCTATGTAACTGTGTGACTTTATATATGCACTACCAAAGTGAATATTGTTATACATATATTTGAAAGATGGATATACAATTAGTGCGTTTGCGTGTACGCATAATTTATTAGTAGTGCTTTTAGCAACAAAAGAGTATGAAACTGTGCATAATTATATCATATAATCGTAAGGTACATGGCATAGTATTCGAAATGTGTCTTCAATGCAATGAATATCCGTTTTTTTATCTGCTTATTCATGTTATTTTCTATAGACAAAAATTATATAAAAAAAATCTTTTTTCGTTGATTATATGGTGAAGAGATAATTTGAAACTTGAAAGAAATTATAAATTATATTTAATTTTAGTTACCAACAAGAATATTGAGATTTTATTGATAAATTAAATATGAAATATTGGAATATTTTCGATAAAAAAGAATATATTATTTTTTTTTACGATTGTAATAAAAATTATAGAATTTTATGAAAAGTTAATAAAGTTAATAAAATTGATAAAACATTTTTATTAATATTAAATACATGATAAACATTCAATTATTTCATGTCTTCATTTATCTCTACAATTTTATTTGGAAGAGCAAATGATCACTATAGTTAATTTTCAGGAAAAAATTCTCCTTAATTAGAAAACTAAATGACTATATTTGATTGTATTCATCTCATGTATTTTTATATTAGCATTTTGTTAATTTCAAAATGTAATTAAAAAAATAAAAAACAATTTTCAATAATTTTATTCATATAGACTCAAATAGAGTCGATTTAGTCTCATGATAGTCACATTTGTACATTAGATGTAAAAAATGAATTTTATCGTGATTTAGTTCTTTTTTTTTTAACGGGCCGCGGAAAAAATTTAAAGATATAATAAAGAATAAAGAAATAAAAAAAAGAGAAAAAGATAATTATAAATTATCGAATCTTAAATTTTTAATCAAAAAATGTTCGTAATAGAATAATTATATATTTTCTTTATGAATTATTATTTGAAAAAAACCATAAGATCTTTACTATTGATAAATTGATATAAATATAAAAAAATATAATTATAAAAATTAAGATAATTTGAATAATTTAAAAAATTATTTAATAAATATTTTTATTTAAGAAAAGTACAATAAATTTCATGTAATAATGAAAATGTTAATAAATTTTTATTGTTTTTATTTGAATGAGAATACTTGGAGTAATTTTAAATATTCTTTTCAATTTTATTTTAATAAAATATTATTGTAATTATTTGAATATTATTGATTTCTGATTTTACTACGAAAAAAAAGAAATAAAAATGTTCGAATAGTACAGATTTTTAGTAGTATATATAAATTTTTTTTTAAATTATTTAATGAAACAATGATGAAATGCTATGCAACTATTTATTTATATTTTAAAATATTAATATATTTGTATGAATAAACAGAATGACAGATACAATCTTGAATTTAAATGTAATTTGAATAGAAATATTTTTATTAATTAATATTTATTTGAATATCGATTTATCCCTTTAATTTTTTCACTTTCCTCCATAACATTTTTTATTCTTTTCTTTTTTTTTTTTGCGTTTTTTAAACTTAATTTTAATAGAATAAAAATTATATTTACAATAAAATACAATAATAAAGATTTTTATAATTAATAAGAAAATAAATCAAATGATATAAAATATCGTCATTCACTTTTATGAAAAGATTTGATAGAATTAATTTTCACGTTGTCATATATAAGGATATTAATTGCGAGTAATTTAGAAGAGCGCGAATGATACACGCGATCTAAATTTAATGAAACTGCTCTCGAACGAGAAAGATCTTGGAAGATCTCGATAGTGGTCCGGAGTTTGATCTCAGGGCTAGCCATGAACAGCAACTCTCGAGTTGTGCCAACTCTCCAACACTAGTGTCGCAGTACGACAATCGATCTCTCGGCTAGAACACGTATACGGAACGCATTTTCAGGTCTCGTTAATCTTATCCATCGCGTTCGATGGATCGGTAAATTTCTACATCATTTTATACGGGGGTAAAAACGAATAATTGGTGTTATTAACTGCGGAGATTTAGTGAAGCTGATAAGTAAAAGAAGAGGGTTGAGCAAACAACTGAATCTTCTAATATTAGAATATAGAATATTAATACAATAAAATATAATATTATTTCTTTTTCTTCTTCCTAAATATAATCTATAATTCTCATTTTTTTATCGTTTATTGAAATTAAATCATAAGAAAATCCCATTTATTAGGTTCACAGTACTGTAAAGAGATTTTATCAATAAATTGAGATAGAAACAACTTTTACTTTGATATTTCTCACGATAAAAATAATCGATTTCACAAAGATATGAAAGATTTAAAGATTCATCTTAACCGATAATTCTCAACTTTTTCATAACATTTTTCATACATATCATTAGAATTGAGAGATTCCAATATCATTAAAGTATCTCGTATCTTAGAGATTTTGTAGGAATTAAGTTTGAAGATCTTTTTTTTCCCTTTAAAAAATTAATTTTCTTTTTCTAGTATTTAATTGAAAAAAATATCATTATATTGATTGTTATTAAAATTTCCATTTTTTTTTTGAATCATAGGATTTGCAAGGGTGACTGCACCGATGACCTTATTTCCCGCCATCTCAGTTTTATGACTTTTCCTGTGTATACATAAGATATACGGAGAATTACGATCGGTCGGGTACTTTACTACTTTCAGGATTGTGCACGCTGATAAAAGACAAAGCCAATATTTAGATTCGTTATCGATTGAACCTTAAAACTTGCAGGATTCATAATCAGACCAACACCATAGGCTTGTTTTTCGATCAGTTTTCTTATGCTCGAGCACGATCCTATTGAATCTTTCGAAAATTTTTCACCAAATAATAAATTTCGATCGTATTCGCATTTTTCACAATTGTATTTATTTATTGTATAGATAAGAAAATGCTGAAAATGTATTTTAGATTAAAATATTATAAATAATTTATCCTCCGATCATTTAATAGCCAATACTTTGTTGGATGACCAATTACTATTACCTTTGAACTGCAGAGAAAGTGGAAAGACAAGGGATCCTGTAAATCGTGTTATCTATATCAATAACAAGTTATGAAAAATATTTATTTAGTAGTTAGTTAGATAAATACTGAAAATATTAAGTCTGAATTTAATATTTCAATTCTAAGGATTGTTCAATTTCAAATTTGTAGTAGAAAGTAAAAAAAGAAATAATAAACTTGAGTACAATGAATCTTTTTATCATTTACCTTTTTTTCTAAATATTTCATATATTTCTTTCTAATATAATCACGTACATTATTGTACATTATTCTGAATATATTGAATATTCTGAATATATTTGCTAATTTTAGTCAAAAGTGCATTTTTATTCTTGTTACATTTAATATTGTTCACAATTAAAATATTACCAAGAATTCAGAGAAGTAACGATATAAAATGCAGGACTTCTTTTTGATCGAGAAGTTTATCTTCTTCCTCAGACTTGTTTTTCAACTTTCAACCGTGTATTTTTTTCTTTTTTTCTTCCTACCAGTGGTTCGTGTCAAGTCCTGCAACACTTTGCAAAAATAAATTATGTTCGTAACGCAACGCGACTAGATCTTAAATCTTCGAAACCGGCCTTAAATCTCGATCGTCCCACATGTTTTGTTGTGTGCGTATATGTAGATGCCCACGGAGGACCGGAACATGAACGAAAACTGGTGCTCGAATGAAAAAGGAATCAGTCGCTGGACAGGTCAGAAAAATTCGTCTCTTTGAATAATTTATTCGGGTTAAAAACGAAAATACTGGCGATATTCAAATTAACGTGAAAAAAAAGCTGACACATCTCTTTGTATTCGTAAAGAAATTAGCTCGGATGCTGCGAATGAAAAGATTTATTTTTAAATTAATTGTTATTTTTATTATTTTAGTATTATTTTTATAATATAATACTATAAAAATCATATAGATTTTTTTATTCTTTTTATATATATAATTGATATTCTTTGTTATCAGAGAGTTATTTAGAATTGTTTCATTTAGTTATCATCTATTTTTAATTTCTATAACTCTCCTCTTATTAACTTAAAAGACAACAATTTCATTATTATTAAAATATTATTAAAATACTGTAGAATATATTTTTATTAATTGAAGATTAATTTTTATATTAATCTTTAGTTTCTTTTATATAAATTATATGATACAAATGGAAAATATTTTAAATTCAAACATACAAAGGATAATCTGATAAATCTTTTAAAGAAATAAAAAAAGAAGAGCAGATGAAGAGAAATAAATTACAAAGATATTTCGTATTCAGAAGGAAACAAATGGGGAAAGTCGACGGGCCTGTTCCATCTCGGATTTGTCAAGCCACAATACGTTGGCCCTTGCATTCAGCTTTGTGTGGGTCTTTAATTGGCCATATTTTTAACTCCGAGCTGGGACTGGCTCACAGCGATAATTTTTTCTTTCGTTCCCTGCACTTACTACGCGTTTCTGTTTCTTCATCGTGAAATTTACTGCCTCGCCTTGCATGCTTAAGTTCATAATAAACTGCGAAACAGCTGGAAATTTGTATAAATGGAAATCGATAGAAAAATATCTCGAGATAATATTAATTTTTTTTCTAAATTTGCATATTTTTTTTTTCTTCTTTTTTTGTATTATGATTAATCTTAAGGAATCTCATAATTTAAAAGATTTTTTAAGATTAGATCATAATACAAAAAAAAGAAAAAATCGTTTTTCCAATCGATATTTTTATTAATTATTTTATAATATAGGCAATATAGAAGAATTCAATTCATTTTAAATATTAGATAATTGTACACAATTTTTTTATAATTATTCTATACTATCATTTCTGGGTCATTCCTATACTTAAAAGAAATCATTCACGGAGATCAAGCTCGATATAACAAAGAGAAAGAAAAGAGAAATGAAAATAGCAGAAAACCGTGTTTGTCATTGAAAAGGTATAGGAACTGTGCCAAAAATTCTGAAACGGCGTGGCGTCTACTTAACCGCAGGCAGACAAGAGGGGCATTGTTCCCGCTTCGGTGAAATCAGTTCCGAGTACCGGTGTATCATTGTCAATTGTAAGAGGGTTTCTTTTTCGCATGAATCCACCACAGTACAGAAATCCATCTCCTATGATTTATCCCAGTTTCTCGTTAATCGTCAACCAGCCTGATAAAAATCCTTGCCAAATATTTCAATACATACTTCGTTTCGATTTATTTGTCCGTACACCTGCATCCCTTTCATCTTATACTATCGATGCGCGTCGCTTCTATATGACGTCATATAGTGGAGTCAATGACAGCTAGGAATCCTATTGGCTTATCGGTGGTGTACGTATGGCGTTTATACGTCTCGTTGCTTCGTACCCTCGCAACACGGGGAATCAGAACAGGATCGACACGATGGTAAATGGAGGGAAAGATGCATGGTTGAGTAGTGGTGGGAGGACGAAGCGGGATATTGTCGAGGCGTAACAGATCAGAGTGAAAGTTGAAGCACGACTCGTAAGGAACGGAACGGCGGCTGCTCATCGACTCTTTCGTCTCTTTCTCTTTCGTTTGTTCTTTCCTCATTGCGATGTACAATGGAAGAAGAAGGGAAGAAGAGCCGGAATCACGAGTTGAACCGGAGCCCGAAACGATCGTGTGCATGCTTCGTGCCTTTGACTTCTCTCGACGCAACGATTACGCGATTATATCACGGCGTGTCCCGTTTCTTTTAAAAAGGAAAACCTCCCCCTTCCCTCTGGCCCTCCCTAGTCTGTATGCAATATCGAGAGCTTGTCTTTCTCGTTCTCTTTCTATGGCTCGCTCTTTTAGCTCGCTTTATCTCTCTCTCTTTCCCTCTCTCTCTCCCTCAATCGACGTTACATCCTTTCGTCACGATTCGTGCTGACGTCCCATCGAGCGGGTAGTGTGCACTTCCGACCAACTGGTCAACCACTCCACACGCCACTTACGCACTTAGACCCGACGAAAGGGTCCTCACGGCTGTTTGAGTCTATTTTTATCATCGGGATTTCTCCCTGTGTATGTATCTCGATGGTTCTATATATGTATATCATTTCACTTTTTGCTTATTTCAGATTCAGGATCAAGGCGTGAAACTTTGAATCTCTTTTTTATTTATTCATGTGTTAAATGAATTAATTCAACTTTGATCTTGATTTAATATAGACAAGAATTTTTGTATAGAAATCTTTCAAGTGATATTAATTAAAAATATCATTTCCTATCTTCAGTTTCATAATAATTAAACAAATTTTTTACAATACATATTGTAAGATATAGAAATCTTATTTTTATTCTTCGAAAAATCACATTTTAAACAGGAAAACCTAAAAATTTAAAATTTGAATATAATAATATAATCAAATTAACATTAATAAAAAAAAATTTCATAAAATTTGATAAATTAAAAATATTTATAAGAAGACTATTAATAAAGAAATGACCTTAACCTCAATTTTTGCGTTGAAAAAAGAAAGAAAAAGAAAAGGATATTTAAATGAAAGCAAAGCATCCGGAAGCATAGCTAAATGTTTAGTAAAGAATCAAATTTCACAACGTATATAATTGCTGAATCAGAAATTGTACAGCTGTTAAAGTCAATGACTCACTATAACTACATTCAAATTTGACAGTGACGCGACGCTGGTTTCGTCTATACCAAATTGGATCCATTTATAGACTAGGGAAAAGACAAGATTTATTCGAACGTTTTCAGGATGTCGTGAATTTTGTGTTTAAACAGATGTCACATAGGCGATGTAAAATATTAGGTAGAAATATTTTTATCCTCTCAAAATCAAGTAATCATGAATCATTCATGCATTTATATCTTACAAATTGATTAAAATTTAAAAAATTAATTAATATAGTAACTTAATTTATGATATAACTAATTTATAGTAAATTATTTTTACATATACGATGTTCAGTTATTCTATAAAAAATTATATTCAAGTTTGTTAAAAAAATGAATTTAATAATAAATTAATATTATTTTTTCAAATAATAAATATTAAATTATTAAAAATATATAGATACTTTTTAAAAAATTAATACTAATTTTGTCAAACAGAATTATTTTTATAGAATAAAGATTTTAATTTTAATTGTATATGTAAGTAATTATATTATTGAAAAAATTTAAAAGATAAAATATAATTTTAAAAAATATATCAATTGATAATATAAAAGAAATATAATTTCTTTTGAGAAAATAAAGATATATACATAACCTTATTTTTGAAGTTTTTACTTCCGGAACAAACACGTGCTATTCAAAACCATCTCAGTTTAATTGATGTATCGAAGTTTTAATTTTTTTCAAACATATTTTTAAATATATCTTTCGAAAATTTTTCATAAATAATTATATGAATAAATATAACTCTCCAAAACTTTGTGATTTTTTTGAAAGTCGCGTCCTATAAATTAAAAATTCATAATTTAATTTAATATTCTTTAATATTTAATAATGCAATTTCATACATTACCATAGACGATACATATAACGAATCAAAAATAGCAACATCAAACGCATTTCTAGAGAAAGGGATAGTGTTTTATTTTATTACGGGAACACGGAACATTTAATCGTATAAAAGTTCTCATAAGTAAGTCGTGTTGCAGAGTGAAACAATGGTTGGTATTCGGAACGCGTGCATTTATTTAAATCGCGGAGAGCAAGTGTTGCTCCTTACGTACGGTCTGCGCAGTGAAGAGGTTAAATATATCTGGCCTGGCCTAACCGTTCCTTCTATCCTCATTCCTTTCGAATGGTCAACTCACTGCTATGGTACGACGTACATACTCGTATCGAAATGGATTTTGGTGTGTACGTACTTCGATTTACAACTGAAATTCGTGTTGCTCCACGAGTAAAACGTCGACGAAGAATACACGGACGATCATTTGATTGGATGCACAGTCGTTAAAACATCAACTATTTTCTTTTTGGAAGATTATAGTAACAAAGTTTCTTTGATTCCTTCACAATTTTTCGTGTTACGATTATAACTTTCTGTCAAGCGGCCATTTGTAAATTCTTTTCTCTCTAATATCGACTGCTCGATTGAGATTAAAGAGGAATTGTATCGATTCTGATCGATTCTCGAGAAAAGAGCTATATGATATCTCGCATCACTGTTTGGAGTGAAGTTTGGCAATAATCAAATTGACGAAAGTGTGAATCGATTATGAAATTTCTCAATATAAGTCGATTTCTCAATATAGTATGAAAATTTATTTCGATTCACGTTTCGTATAGGTTAGTTAGTAATTAATAAGAAAATGTGAATAAATAAATCGAAAATTTGCAATAAATAATTGTTTGGAATTTGATAAGAATTATATTATTAGAATATATGAAAAAGATTGGAAATATTCAGTTAAATATTAGAAAAAAATATATTAAATATTTTATTTTAGTTAAAGTTTAATTTTCAAGTCTTGAAATCTGCAGTAATATAAACTTATCGAGTTAACCTAACTTTCCAAAAAATAAATCATGCATCGCTTGAGAGTTCAGTTTATAAATTCATTATCAGTGTAAACAAATGGTAAAATAATAATTAATTTGAATATTACATTCTGAATTTTTTTTTAATAGATAGATTAAAAATAATTTTATTCTCATTTAAAATATCCCAATTTTTAGTACATGGTCTTCGAATAAAGATAGTAGCAGTATATAATAACAGTATATAATCAATAAAATGATGGACGATTGATTTTTTATGAAGAAGAAATAAATAAAAAAAACTTAAAATAAATAGGATTATTGGCATTTTATAAAAATCATATTGAAAAATGAAATATCAAATATCGAATGGAATATTCATTAAAGAAAATACTTTCACTCACGAGACGATTTTAATGATATCATAAATTTCTAGGGAATTTCACTTTTCATTGCCACTGTGATCGCGTTAATCGAGATTTATTAGACGCCTTTTATAGTTAAATCTTCTCCACCGTAGCCTTTGAAAAAAATCAAAGTGATTAACGTGTATAGCATCGTTCATTAAATATCGAGTTAACCACGATGCGCTTGTCGATCGATTTAACAAGGCATAAATAAGATTAATCCGCTGATTTGACGGATGCGTTGTTAATTCGTTTAATTACCGTTTATATCACGGTATAATATGTCCTTTTGACGTTCGAATATTTAGGTTGAGAGATTACGACCAATATTTTTATGGCTGGTCAATAAACTAAGAACTGCAAGAAGAACCATTAATAGACATTTTACATATAAACATATAATGGTCGTAAATTGGTTTTGATACTTCGTTCATGAAATATATTATACATAGTTTCATTTGCAATTTCGTGGCTCGTCTTTGTCTTAATTCGAACAGATCGAGAAAATGTTTTTTTCCAAGATGAATGAATTCGTCATTGGAGAAATAGGGCCACCGATTGCTGCCGGATATCTAACCATAAATGTTTACAAATCGCTTGGAAGTTATTAATAAATACATGCCGATATTGTATCTTTATGTAGAGAGTGTTGCAGAAGCCGAGATTTCAAATTGAAGATTGGAGACAAGTTAAATAACATGGAATATTTTCTTAAGTTATATTCCACTATATATCTATGGATTATATTCTCCAAGGAGAGATATCGAAGAGTTACCATTATAGTCAGTTGATGAGATTTAATATTTATGCATTCTAATTACATTCTTTCAATTTTCTTATTTTCTATCTTATTTCCAGTTGTTATTTCTACAACTTCCAATGCTTATTTATTTTAATAATTAATACATTACATGTTATGCAAAATGATCGTTTCAATTTTAAAATGGACACGTTATTTGGAATATTAATTAATGAGGACAGCTGTTATCAAGGTTCGTAATACTATACAGATATACGCGAAACTTGTTATCGACTTAATAAACGGTGTGAACGTTGCCTTAAGTAACTTCGCGTTACGCAAACGACTTGCACTTTCGTATTGCTTTTTTCTTCCCACATCTCTCGTATACGAATACACCCACTAGTGTCTGCTCACTATACATCTCACTTTCTTACTTTATAATACATTTCTCCTCGCCACTTTCCGCAAATCGACATTTGCATTACTTATACCTACGCGAAAAGTTATTCTCGGCACGACTTTCCAAGTATTGATATGTACTATCACTGATTGTATATAATAAATTTCTCAGAATTTCGCGAATATTGAATCGAAGAAAGTCTTATAAAAGTCTTATAATTGTTGTTTAATTGTCTTCAAATATATATATTTTCATAAATATTTTCATATTTTGAAAATTTTATTTTATTTAATAGTTAAGTCATAAGAAGAATTCATATATATTACACTCGGATTTGATATAAATAAAATATTTTTTTCTCTATTCTATTTAATCAACAAGATATCTCATCTGTTTAACGCGATAGATAAGTCTCTCCAATTCCATTTCAAATCGGATGAATGAAAGTGCAGTTAATAGTGAAATCAATATTCCTCTTTCTCGACCAACACTCTTGCGTTATACCTCAATACACTTTCGTCGAATCCCGTGTCGAGGAATGGTTGATTAGAATAGCATCCGCGTTTGCCTGAAACCGCGTGAAACGCGTTTCATTAAACCATCACGATCCTCTCGTTAACCTCTCCCATAAACGATCGACGTTATCGCGCAGACCTCGAGAACGGGATTCGAGATAGGCACGAAAGAAACGGATGTCTCATCGGTTTTTTCACAGGAAGAGGATTTTTTAACGGAAAGAAATACAGTAACGGCTTTCCCCTTATGCTAAATATCTTCCAATCTAATTTTTAAGTTACAAAAAGTTTTTCGATGAAAAAATTTCTTCCTCGACTTCTTTTTAATCGAAGTAGAGATTTATATCAACAGTTACACGGAGTATTCAATACTCTGATTAATTTTTATCAATAAATAAACGAATTGTCATCTGGTAAAAGAATTAGATTCGAAAGAAATCGAATGCTGCTTCTTTAATTTTTCCATAGAAATAAAATTTTCTAATGGAGAAAAAAATGACAATATATATATATACTATTTTCGTATAAGGATGTTTTTCGATCCAAGGCAGCTCTCGGTATTATTTTACGATATAATTTCGTCGATGAAGGGTTGCGTCGGCACGAAGAATTTTTTTCGATTGGTATCATTTACTTCCCACGATTCCCCGCGACAGTCAGATATCTTCTATTCCCAGGTGGAAAGCTGGGAAGAGGCCAAATAAGTGCCAGGATCCGTTTCCAAAGGAGCGAGAAGCAATTCAAGTGTTGAACTCAATTTTACCAGGTTCAGACTTTGAACTGGCTGTACGCTATCTCTTGTTTCATTTTGGACATTTTGATAATATCGTTAATTCGCATTTCGGATCGCGTGTACGTCCTTTTTTTGCACGTCACTCGTGCACGATGGACGTGTCGAGAGTAACAAGTCTTGTTCGTTTTCTCGAATGACTGTACATTTCGCGCGAACGTGCTCGATGAAATAACAAGGAAGTAAAAGATGGAGGGATGATAATTCGTGATATAAGAGATGATGATTTTGATGAAGAAGAATAAAAAAAAAAAAAAATTAGTAATTTATAAACAAACAATAATGACGTCTACGGAATACATTTTTTCTTTCCTTATTTATCTTCTTTCTCGTTCATTTATTTTATTTTCAATCACATTCTTCATCATATTTATTTTCGATATAATTGTTTTCAATTATAATATAACTGTTCAAATGTTGCAATCCTTTTACGATGTTAGCCGAATGATAATTCGTTTATTTTCGATAAAACTTGTTTTAATTTTTACCTCATTATCTCTTGCTCACCGAAGATTATCTTATTTTCTTATATTCCGAGGTAAATTTTTCTTTTATCAATGAATATAATATTACAATAACGTGGAATATAATATATACAAAAATTACGTAGACTGAATTTATTTTTCATTTTCATAATGAGACTGTTTACTTACTTTGGATATTTTATATCTTTTTGATCGTATCATGCGCATAGATTTTAATTACATTTAAAATTTCCATAAATGCATAAACATTTGGAATCTTTAATAATAAAAATACGTAATTTC
>NW_006263346.1:1041962-1049355 GCF_000469605.1 Apis dorsata
TTATGTCAGAATTGCAAATGATTCAGAGTTATAACTTTATCAAAGTAAGAAAGAGAGATGGAAAATCAGGAAAGGTGTGAGTCACTTGCAACAACCTTCGCTGGTTACCGTTAACTTTTAGCACTGATGACGCGGTATCCGTGAACACGTGAGAAAACATTCTTTTCCGTGGTGAACCGCCATCGTCGGCACGTCGACCTGACTTTTTTTTCGTGGACGCGAGCCACGACTAATTTGCGCGCCTCTAATTAAATCGGCTGCATGACCGTGGACGAATCAATCAAACCTTATCGGGATAACGATGAAACCGAATTAGGGAGAATACCAGTTTCTCAGAGTGAACAGAACTGTTTGCGATTGACAGACCGATGAAATTCATTTGTTTTCTGCGTGGTATTCGTCGAAGAAAAATTACTAATTGTATGATATTAATTGGATATATAGGATAGAATTCTATAGAATATTTGGAAATAGTTGATCGAATTTTGGTATTATATATTTTATTCTTCTTAAAAATGAAAGATAAACTTGGATTAAACAATTTGGAACAAATTTGGAAACTTTTATTTTCTGAGATACAGTGAATATTGGATAATAAATGGAAAGATTTAACATCAGAAGAAAAATTATTATTATGTTGTGAAAATGAAAAAGATGAGAATTAATGCATAAGGTAAAACTTTTTAGAGAATGTAATTAATTACATATAAATATTAATTATTTTTTTTTTTTTAGTACAATAAATATTTTGTTAAAATTAATCTATGGAATAACTGCAAAAAATATATGAAAAATGCTATAAATATTTGTGAAATAATAGTAATATATGATTAAAATAAAACCAAATACGAGAAATATAGAATACTATATTGAAAGTAAATTGCAAGTTGAATTGATCATTGTTTCTGAAATCGTTCTAGATGCAACTAGTTAAAGCAATAACTCTGAAGGACTCTGAAGGAAATAGTCTCCGTCTTAGATTGAATTTTGGAACCATTCAATTTTCCTAAATTAGTTCTTTCCAAAGTAGTAAAAAGACATTTTATACCGTGCAAGTTTTCATTATATCATTTTAATCAATAAAAATGAGAAAAAGAATTCATTAAAATAAATATAGTACTAATAATAACAAATAAGATTTTAAACATTTTATCTTGAATTTTATCATCAGTCTCAACTTCAGTGATACAACTCTTATCAAGTTAATCTGACACTTAATTTCTCTATTATAGCAAGATACTCTTAACATATCTTACAAAAAATTGTACAATTTGTGTATATAGTTTACTTCAATTTACAAACTTAATACAAACAAATATTAACTTAATAGTTAAATAATTTAAATATTTAATTTCAAATCTTTTCGATTAAAAATAAATAAATAAATAAATAATTTCAATCTCATTATTTGAAAAATATTCGGTTTATTAAAAAATTCATTACAAATAAGAAGAAAAGGAATGATAAAACATTATTATTTTTCAAAAAAACTTTACTTGTTTCAAATTCATTCGATTTTACATTTTTTCAATGCTCTCAGAATAACTTTGATCAAAAAAATGAACTTAACTTATTATAAAAGAAAACTCAAAGAAAGAAATAAAAAAAAAACCAAAAAATTCAAAATGCAAGGTTATAAATAATAATACACGAGCATTCCTTAGAGAGGAAGTTATCTCGCATCCAATGTGCGTGTCATAATCAGGAAGAGTAACGCCTTGTATTGACAATCGTTGAGGCTACTTACTACTACGGAGGAATAAATTGCGTAGGACGTGAGACACTCGTGGAAATAATTGAGTGCATGTCGCTGGGCTTGATGAGCAATTACGAGGATCTCCGTGAATGAGTCGTTCCCCATAAAAATGTTTCTCTCGTGGCCGGTTCAGTTCCAGAATAAAAGATAAGAAAATTGAACAAAAGAAAAGAGATGAAGATAGAAGGAGAAGATATTCAAGAGATGATGTTATCTTAACATCCAAAAAGAAAAGAGTAGGAATGAAACAAGAGAAGAAAAAAAAAGATCAAGGAAGAAAAGAGAAAAGACAAAGGCAATGAAGAAAATATAAAAGATAAGAGAAAGCAAGAAAAGAAAAGATAGGAAGATAAAGAAAAGGAAGAGAATTGAAAAGAAAAAGATATTAGCACAGCGTCGTATCGTGTATCACGCTGGTTGACGTTGAACGAAACCAGAAGAAATTACATGATCGTTTCACTTTCGCACGCGGAAGCCAATCTTGACGACGCGACACGGCGTCGCGACGTCCATGAACAAGAATACGCGACCGAAACAGCACGGATCGGTTAACGGTAATGTTCGTTCATGCTGTTTCATCGTGACGTTGAGAAGTTGTGAATATCTTTTAATGAGAAATTTTTTGTACATCTTTTTTTACTTTTATATTTTTTTGAAGTTTGTTCAAGCGTGAAGTGTGCTGGGATTTTATTTTTTGAATATTATTTAACCTTTTCACTGAAGTAACATTTAAGTTAAAATTTAAATTAAAGATTGAGATGAAGTGATTGTTTGAGTGTGTGATTTTATTTAGATTGAACTATATAAATTGAGTTAATTTCTCACGTTATTTCGTTGTATCATGGAATTAATCATTTATTGTATATAAATTATATTCATTGCGATAATAAATAAGTGAATATTATTACTCAATAGTAATAGTATGTGTTCCTTTTTTTTTTTTTTAAGTTGAAGTAGTTTCTAATATATCTAAACATATAATGCTTTTTATCAACTAAATAGATAAAATTTTCACTTTCAACAACATGCAAAATGAATTATTTCGTTGAAAAAAATCATTATTTTATTATTTACCAAACATCAGATAGAAAAAAAATATTACTAGCTGAAAAGAAAATTACATATGCATTCCCTTAATAAATAGTTGAATTATTAATATGTGAGAAATAATTTTTGCAGTAGTTGTTTCTGCAACCGAATATTTCTTGCGGATTTATAACGATATCATGGTGAAAGAGGAAACGCGAGCTTGCGAGCCAAAAGCGGATTTATAATAATTGCAAATGCGCGGCGAAAAAGCTCGAACGCCTACGCATGCGTGCAATGAACATGCTGCGCGACTTATATGCGCACAACAGAGATCGGAACGCGTTCCGCAACACGTGCATGTCATCCTGGTGTCGTTGATTAATATTCGTTCGTTAAGAATTTTTCTTCCTTTTTACTTAATTCTTTCGTTTTCTTCCTGTATAATTTTAAACTATGTATCCACGGTAATTTGTGAATATTTGTGTTTCTCTGCTAGTGGATGGAAACATGTGGTAAACGCATGTTCGTGAATGTTCGTTAAAACAGTTAATAATTTGAAATTTGTGTTCATGTATAATATGAAGAAGTAAAGTATAATATTCATGTATAATATGAAGAAGAAAGAATATAATCTTCAAAATTGTCATTCTGGTGGATCAACGACAGATATTTACAGATATGCCCAGATTTGTGGTGAGTAAATTTTTGCAAAATCGATTATATTATATTAATTGAGATTCTAAACGATTCTTTCTTTCTTTGTATTTTTCACTTATTATTCTTATTATACTATAATAAAAGTACATTATATTAATACTTTTCTCAAAATATTTATATTATATATTGTATTTTTCGTGAATGAAACTAAGTTTTGTAAACATTTTATAAAATTTTATTATATTTTTAATACATGGCTTAAAGCTATATGTCGGAAGAGGAAAAAGAAAAGTAAAAAGAAAGTTAGGTTAGGTGAGCAATATTCTGGCCGTGAAGCGTATATCAATTTAATTAATATCATGTTTGAATTATAAATGAATAGTCTCTTTGTTTTACATTTTTCACGAACTTATAATCTATAATGCTTAGTTAAAACAATATTCAAATGTGGGAATTGTTCGAAACTTTTTATTAGCGCAATTAATTTCTTTATTAAATTTTTCATAATCAAATTAGAAGAAATAATCTAATTATCAAATATTCGAAAAATAAAATATATAAAAAAAAATATATTTATAAATTTGAAACTTTTTTTTTTATATATTTTATATGTTTAGTTGTAAACGAAAAACGAAACTGGTTTCAATAAATGATTTTAATATTAGAGTTTTTTTCATCATTTCATGAATGATGGTTGATAATTTTATAGGCTTTTTTCATAAGATACATATATATTACTTGTCCTGTAAGTAGGTTTAATTCATTCTACTTTAAATTCCAGTCATAGGTCAGAGTTCAGTCGATTACAGTTTCTTTGATCATTGCGTCTACTGCGGAAAATGTTCTCACGAAACTGGTTCTATATATTTTATACGCTAGACTCCATTTTGGTTTTTGGATATTCTATTTTAGTTAATCTAATTCAACGTATATATTTTTTATGCTTTTATAATTATAGAAATAAATTTACTATAGTAATTTCGATGATATATATGATTTTTCAAAAGATAATAATAATTTCAAAATATTTTTTATTATTGATATTTTACACGTATGAATTAAACAAAACATATTTTATCATTCATTCTATTTAATGTTTAAATTTAATTTTATATTTTTCATCTTGTTTTTATATACTTAATTTTTTATGAGGAATAGAATATTTTATAAAATATAAACTTTTAGATACAAAATCATAATAATAATTTAATAAATTATTTTTGGTTCAAAAATAAATTTGTAAATTATTGCATTTATTGTATATTATGGAAATTCTTAAAAGAATTTCTTTAGAAAATTAATATATGGTATGTATTATCAAGATACCAGGTGTTATTGTCCTTAATTTATTGTGAGGGGTTTCCGTCAGGTTGTAATTACCTGCATTTCAGTCCCACGTACCATGTACTTGATGTTTACAGAATTCAGATATGTGTGCTACTAAAAATTCATTGTTTGTTTGTAATAGCCGACATTCTTTAAATCTTTTATAAATTTAGACCTGTCTTGAATATCATTTCACAACAAATTAAAATTCTAAAGTAGAACATTTCTCTTCTTGAATTTCATGATCAATAATCAAGAAAGATAAATATTCATGGAAAACATATTTAATGTATATATATATATATATTATTCAATGAAAGATTTCATAATTCAATTTAATGATTGGCAATTAAAATCATAGATTCTTTCAATTTCATTAAATGACAAATCATTTTTCTTCAATAATTCCAAACAAAGTCTTTCAAAATGCAAATAGCAAATTTATAAATGCATAATAATAGCCTCATCATTTAAGCTAAAACATACAAATGTTATAATATCATCTTTAATTCCTATGAAATGATCAGAGTCCATCTAGTTGCTTCATCACAAAAGGAATGGAAATATTTGACTTTTGCCCTCGGTGTACAGCGAGAGACTGAGAACACCGAATAAGATAGAATGAGATAACGATAGGGGGCAGGATCCTCTGGCCGTCGTAGCTCGCGATATATTCACCGTGTGGACTCCCTCAAACACGTAACATACAGATGAACAAATACTTATGCGGGAACACAGGTATTGGAACTCACACCAGGTTGTCCAGTCGATGCCCGGTTGATGGTGGTGGTTCAGCCGTGCACGCACGTATATACCTGTGGCTCGCACGTGTTGTGCCAGGGCTTGACTTATGTGTGCAGCAGCTGCAGCGCAGCAGTGTCATTGACATCACGCGACGCACACTAGTTTCCACAAGGCAGGCGCGCTCGCTCACGAAGAAACTCACTGGCTCTTGTCCTCCTACCGATCGTACATTACACGCGAGGACGATTATAGCCCCGGCACGCCAACCGACCATGTGTGATGTTCGCTGTTCGCGCGAGAAAGATTCCCCTTTCTCTCCCCGGACAACCTCCGTTTCCCGATAGCGAGATAGAGACAGACTGAGAATCCTGCGTGGCGAATTAAGCCCATTACGGCCCCTGGTGACAAAAATGAGAAATAAGGCGGAGGCCAAGGAGGGGAACATCGTCTCGAATCCGTTTCTCCATCGATGCATATTCAAAGGGATACGTTTGGTCAAGCGTGTATTCGTTCCACGAATATGTCGTGTCGATTCTTTTCCACCTGTAGTCTTTCTATATAGAGGAAATATCCGGATGACTGACTGGTTGAACCAGTAGCTACCGATAATTCCACACGTCGCGTCGTTCGAGAACTTGTAGTTAACTCGGTGTGTCGGCGCGGCCAATTTTCGAGCAACGAAAATTGGAGCTCGCAGGCCGATAAAGGCAAGCGCGTGCTCGAAACGACGCCGGCGCACGTGCTCGTTGAACTTAACGAGGGAGGAAGCTTGTTTTCGTGTTGTGTACTTAAAAAATACACGATGGATTCATGGGAAAATTTTACTTTTCGTGAAATGGGCTGCTCCTTTCGATGTCGCATCATTAGATATATTCAACGAAAATACCGTGGATTATTACGTTAAATACGATTATACTTTAAGATAAGTTATGGATTTGATTGCAAATAGGTAGCTTTTTAAAAATAAATAGGAAGATTTTCCATTTTTACCATCACAAAATCTAGTAAAACTTACGAATTTATGCATCATATGTTCTCTAAGGATGCGAGAACGCGTACCGATTTCGAAAGAATTCCACGCATTTCGAGTATTGGCTCGAACTAAAGAACTTATAGATAGTAATTTTTCAAGTTGTTCCTCCAAGAAGCGTTAATTCTCTCACAATTGTATTTCTCTTCCATTTGTTTGAAATTTAGTTGCGTCTACTTGCTTTTTACACCTCTTGCCTGTCTGCTCTTTCAAAAGTATCCTTCTGCTCACTTTCTTTCCTCTTACGTTGCCTGTCTTTTTCATTCGCCGCTTCTCTTTACACTTATCTTGGCTTTCTTCTTTCCTTCTTCGTGAATAATCTCTTCGTTTTCCTCTTTCGTTCTTTTCGCTCCTTTACCCTTTCTCGCTTCGCCTTCCTCTTTCCTCCATCCAACTCCGTGTAGCGTAATCTCCATCCTCTTTTCCTTTCTTGTTCCTACTTTCATCTTTCCTTTTTTCTTTCTGCCTCTCTCTCCTTTTTCCTCTGACCCTCTATCTTCTTCTTTACGTGTATCTCACTGCAATCCTCCTCGTCTATCGCAGTGGCACTCTCCCCCTACTTCCAGCCTCCTATTCCTCTTATTCTTATTCTTACGCGGACCCTCATCTTTCTCCGTTCGTCGTCCCTCTCCTAACCTTGCTCCTGTTTTATCCTCTACCCGTGCACGCGGCCTCTTGTTCGCCTTCACCCTCTACTTCTCGCCATCTCGTCGTCTTCTATCTTCTTCCCAAGTCTATTCCCATTCGCCAACGGCTGCACAGCGGCGGCAGCACTGCCGGAACTGGTCCATCGAGGAAAGATTCTTTGAAGAGGCAGCCAACACCAGCAACACCAATGCCAGTGGCTGCTG
>NW_006263346.1:1049518-1082878 GCF_000469605.1 Apis dorsata
CCAACTTTGCTTTAATCTTGCCGGGTATACTCTGAATTCCAGTTGACTCTCTAATAGCCTATAATGTCCAGGACCAGGGTCTTTGACTTTGCGAACTTTGGGACATAAACGTACGACGCCGTAAAGAAAATTAGCAATGGACCGTGGAGAGAGCGTTTCTCTTGCTTTCTTATGGCATCTAGAGAGGTTAAAATATGGCACAAGAGGTTAACACATTTCATGCTTAAAAGAGATTTTAAATTCGAACGAAAATAAGATTTTATTATAAGAATATTTGTATATATCTTATTCGAACGGTATATATTTATTAAAAGTTTCACTTTTATTTAATCATGGAGAGAGTGGCAATTGCGTCGTTTAATCGTCTATTGTTAGAAAGAAGGAATAACTAAATTGTCGCACGAGACACGAAATGTCCTGGAGAAAGTGTGAATTGTCAGTAAAGGTTTTGTTTGTCTGCGATTTCCCATCAAGCCTTTCGACTATTGGGTTAATCGAAGGTTAAATCTCGTAATCTAGTTAATTAGATACAATTATGTGGCGGGGTGAAAACGAGCGAGGCGCATAAACACGTATTACCGTCGCCTTTGTATCGTCGACGGTTTATCGATTCAGCCACGATGGTGACGCTATATGGTTATTCATTTGAAAATTATAGAACCGGTTCCTCCGTACTTTTCTGTTTGCCATTGAAAGTTTATCGAATCCTTGATGTACGGTGCATTGTCAGGTGGGCCAATGGCATCGTATCTTTGTCCAACGAGAGGCCGTTCGCCTGAGCCGACGAGTGCAGGTCATCTTTGCCACTATTTACGGAGGCCAATTTTGGAATATCGTTCCGATTATGCGTAGCCAAACGGGTCATTGTGCTGTTTCGAAAAAATTTTGGCTACATGTAGTAATTGTACTACGAATACTCTGTTCTCTGTTCTATTTCCGACGTGTCGATGATAAGTAATGAGTGGAAGCGATGAATTGGCAACATCGATTGACAAAGTGACATATAGAGTAGCATTCTACTTGTTTCAATGATCAAAATAAAGTCAAGAGATTATTATAGCGTGTTCATATTGAAAATATCTCAAAAGCAATGAATTTTCGAGAAAAATATAAAAGTTTCATGGTTTCCTGAAGGAACTATAGTTATTCTATTCATTTTTTATCTATAGAATGTTTTTATGCTTATTCGAAGGAATTTTCCTTTTTTAAATGGAAATCTATATCTTCATTCTTATTCTATGGGGAAAAAGAAGAAAGAATAAATAAAAAAAACTTTTATATTAAATACTTTTCTCGAAAATATATTTTAGATATTCGAAATATTACAAAACAAGAATTACATTTGATAAATTATACATTACGAGATCTTCTTTTGAGGTTAGGTTGTCGGATTTTTATCTTTTCACGTCTTTGCGTGATTCTGGGATACATCAGTTTGAATACCTAACCTATTTTACAATCTGTATATTTCTTCCACCGATTATATACATACATATGATGATATATTTGCGTTTCTTGGTTGTGTGTATAATTGCTGGGAACGACAAAATGGTTGCGACGTTGGATGGTATCGAAGTACTGTCTTACCACTGTCATTATAAGCGGCAATCTTTCACACAACTCTCCGGCTTCTCATTACCCTGAATATCGTACCAATATCGTTACAATTGGACTTAACAAAAAAGCGACTCGTAATTATGAATTTTGAGTATCTTTTCCACGAATTTTTGAATACGGTATCGTGTTGTTGCGATTGTCCCCTATGCGCATGCGCAAAAAAGCGTTCGTATTCCATATACGACAGTTAAAAATAATCGTCGATCGATCTATCGCATCCGAATGATCAGCATTACTGCTAATGGTCCATTAAATGCGTTCGAACATCGAGGAAGAAAATGCAAAAATGTCGAGAATGTACAAGATGAATGTATAGGAAAAAAACTTATTCGTATGGGAAAATAGAAACTTGACAAGAATTCTTAATATTATAATGTATGGTTATAGAATCAGCTGATCTGATTTTGGTACTGTTGGTACCAATTTGTTTTATTTATATAGAATTTATATTCATGTGTACAGCTTGTTTTAAAAAAAGTTAATAATTTAGTAACATAGAATGGAAATTAAAAACGAATATTTATTCAGCGATACGTACACAACAATTATACTTCAATTCTGAAGCGTTCTTTCCCTGCATAATTTATTCATAATTCTATTTTCTCATTGTATCGTATTTTCAATTGTTCTCTTCGTTTTAATTTTCTTTCTTTTTTTTTTTTTTTTTCAAAAATTTCCCCTTCTATATCACGGTTTTCCAGAAATATTTTTCTCAATTCTTTCGGACGGTTCACCGATCGCGATTTTTCTTCAGACTCGCGCAACGGAACACGGTTATGCTCTGACGGAAATAACTTTCCACGCTAACTAAACCCGCATACGAAATTCTTGCCTAAATCTGCCGCGGGGTAACACGTCCCTTTCACATTTTTTTTCCTTCTCTCTCTTCCCAATTTTTTCTTTTTTCTTTTTTCTCCCCCGTTATTCCAGTCGCGTTACTTTCAAGCGAAGGACTACGTTTCCAGCAGTGCAGGTTTATGCAACTTTTTCCATTGATTCTTCGTATTAAATGAGAGTCGTGGTTGAACGTTGGCAATAAAAATAGCAAATCCTTCAATGAGTACCGTAGGGCGCCAGACGAATCATGATTAATAATGTCGTTATAATTTGAGCGATATTATTCACAGAGAGCATAAATCATATTTTTTTCCCCGTTTTATTTTTATTTCACTCGTTATTCTTCTTTTATTCATCTTCTTCGAACAATCATTGTTAACTTTTTAATATGTAATTGTTGTTAAAAAAAAAAATTATACTTTTATTACTCGATTCGATCGCAATTATCCATCTCAAAATTTTTTCATTTATTCCCCTTGTTCATTCGAAAATTTTGATTCATTCGATTCGAATTAACTTTGCCTTTAACTATACTTCATATAATGGATTCGAAAAACATCTCTGGCCCGAGAAGAAATTCGTTTTTGCTTTACGACGACAGTGGAATTTCACGGGATGTTTATTGCATGTTCACCCTGAAGACAGTCGTAAACTTTACCCTCGGCATTTTGATTGATAATAACCTCGAGTAATGTATTGTAAGGGATAGATGTCTTCACGGTGTATCTGTTTCTCGATTCAATGTAAAATAGCTAAAAATATCGATGATAAGTGTTCCCTTGGACGGTTGGATGTTTCTATTAGAAATTAATGGAGGATCCTGCCGGTAGATCAAACAGAAATAATGATGTTACTACCAGATGTTTGAGGTACAAGTTAAATAATTGAGAATTTCCAGAAAGCCAATTTGAAGTTTTCCAAGACACTCCAAAGCAGCAGAGTTGGCTAAAATTTATCTTAAATAATTATTTCAATATAACTATAATACAAATTATTTATATATATATATATGATATAATAATATATTTGTTCCAATACTTTCTCACTTTTCGACAAGATCATCGAAAATGAAATTTTAATCAACATCCATTTTAATTAAAAATTTCCCTTTACTTTTTTATTCGCAACATCTTTTTTTATCATATCATATTTTGCAATAGCGACAATTTTTCTCATAATTCGAGTAAACCTTTTCGATAAATATTGTGCAAAAAAACGTACATATCTATAGTTAATATCTATCATAGTGAATTATTTTTTTTTGTACTTTTATTGACACCTTTCCTCTATCGAGTTTTGTCATCTTGACAACTTATTTAGACCCTGCGGCTCCAATTCCATCTTCACTCTATCTCTCGGTGTGTCAACACAGGGGAAGACCGTGGAAAGTGTATACAAGAATAGGGGCGATCAAATTTCGGAAGCAGGTGGTTAAAACGTTTTCAACCGGTAAGGGAATCTGGCTTCTCCACCTTCAAGCTCGTTCACTCAGCCAAGAGCAGTCAACACAAAGGCTTCTGGCCGGATTTGCCGAGGTTTACACCGTCGGTCCGCTTTCCTTAGGCTCGTTTCACACCACAATAAATCTAGTCTCTTCCTTCTACTTTTTTCCTTTTCGTTACGCGTTAATTTTCTTTCTTTTTTTTTTTTTTTTATTTCTTTGTCATCTTCTTTAATTACTTTGGATTTATAACGCTTATTGGAGATTACGATCTGCTTGAATTATTTAAAAAAAAAAAATATATATTTTACCTTGACATAGAAAAGCACAGCAACGGTTTATTATCGGAACGGTTGTAACATTGTAAACAAGCCATATTTCTATACGTTGAGGTAACAACCTATATATTCATTTCACCGTGAACAATCGGAGATAATGATAGAAAAAGAGAAAAATGATTTAATAATAGCGATAACACGTTAATATAAATAATTTCTAAAATGATAATTGAATCATAATTAATTATTGTTCTAAATTTAATTCCAACACAGATAATAGCTTGATTTTAACGAATCAAAGTAAGCAACTAAACACCAAGAATCTCGTCTCGAATATTTCCATTATTTGTACACTTACTTATTCGTTATCGCATTTTCACAAAAATTAGAAAGAAAGAATATTATCGAAGAAGCCCAGGGATAATTTTCCATTCGCCTTTTCATCCGCGTCGAAAAACTGGAAGAATGATGGAGAAATGGCGTTGAAATGAATGGAGGATAGACGAGATTGAAAAAGTGAAGGATGAAAGAAAAAAAAAAAAAATTTGGAAAACTGACTCTCATATTTCACTAGGGTCGACCTACATGAAATTCAGAAAAATCCCTTCCACTAATTATACCGATCCTATAATGATCCCTTTTCTCCATTATAAAAGGCATAAACATTTCAACTATTTCTTAAAAAAAAAAAAAAAGATTCCTTTCTTTCGTTTGAATGATTATATCCCGATGTATATCGAGAAATCGAAGAAGAATTCGATGGGATCAATCGTACCGTCTCCTCGATCGATTTTATCATCGTTTCGAAAGAGAGAGAATTCACAGAATCTTCATCAAGGATATTTTAATTCCATCGAGGTTGGAATAAAAAAGAAACTGTAAACCTCTCGGTTATTAGCCCATTGTAGAGTAGGCCTCTGGTTCCCAAAGGTAGCGTGAGCGTGATCTATAACTGTGGACAGTGGTTGGAAACGCACGAAGGATGAAACTGTCTGAGGCCGAAGGAAAGGCTACACTATACCGTTCACGAAGGTCAACTTCTGTCAGAGCTGAGGCAACCGCCGGCGTTACCTCTGTGTCTGCGGTTACACACAATGCAGATGCTGGCGTGTTAAAAACGTGTCCCAACAGATCGATTCAGCGTAATATCGTAGAAATTTATTTTACGACCCCTGATGCGATGTTTCGCTTTTCGGCGATACACCAATATTCTCTTCTCGAGGCGTAGCGAAGTCTTTAATTAGCGTCGAAAGTTGCGATATCCATTGATATACATAGTAACCTCGAAAGTTGGTAGAACAGTTTACCCTCTTAATGGAAATTGTGCCAAAGGTATAGTTTTACTTCGTGTTGTCCTCACTTGTTTTGCCCATATTTTGATATAGTATAAATTTTCGTAAGTAAGCAATTTATAATCTTGAATCTGTTCTGTGAAACTTATATATTATGATATATAAATTTACAGGTTTAAACAGGATGTGAGATAAATATTTATAATATCTAATTTCCACGAAGGATTCAAATATTATATATTTGATTAATATATTTGATAACGAAATTATATTATATTTCAAGATTGATTTTGTTTTATAGGAATTTATATTTACGCATCTTCATGATAGATATTCGAATTGAAGTGTATCAAGATAGTCAGTGTTAAAATATTTATCAAAATGCAAAGTGATCAACACCTAATGTTATACGACGTGTTTTTCAACGTAGGATAATAACAGGTTATCCATCAGGTTTTAGGGAAACGAAAAATTCAAATATTTTTAATGTAGATCGGATAAATATAGCGAAGAAATTTATACCTATACGTGAAATTAACAAGATTATAATTATATTATGATTATAATTAAGGAATTTTATTTTGATACTTTGTCAAAATATTTTTAAAAAATCAATTTTTATCTATCTATATGGCTGTTTATAATACCACGCAATATTATTAAGATACCACGATATCGTTATGCCTCATTATTTCTTGTCCCGATATGAATGATATAGTTAACTTATTGCGCATCGTGACTGTTTTTTAAACAGTAAATCTGGATCGAACGGTAAAGTATTGCGCGCAACAACATGGCCAAGATGATGATCGATGACCGGTGGTCTGTAATTTCAAAATGAAATCAAATTACCCGCGTTTTTTTTCCCCTACCGGATCGGCAATATATTTCGTTTGCACCGAACCAGTTTGCGTCGGGACATCGTAACTCGAGGTCGTTTCGTTTTGTCACGTAATCGTTATTGATTAATGAAAATTATAAGATCACGGATTATTTGAAAATATACATCAGGGTTAAATTAAGTGGCAACAAAGTCTAATTTCGATAAATTTCACTTTTTTCGCTTGCTCGATATTATACTTTTATATATATATACGTTTATTCTAATTTTTATTTCAATTCGAAATCTCGAGCATCTTCGGTTAAAATCGGGCAATGTCGGTTAAAGTCGGATCGAGATCTCGAAAGTATATATACTCATGACATTAAGACTAGCAATTTAATTTCGTATATTCTAAAACAAATTTTGTTGGTTTTTTATTAAATTGAAAATATTTATTTAATAAAAATTTGTATTTGTTTAATTCGTTGATGCAAATAAATAAAATGATAGAAAATTCTAATTTCCAATCATAATAAATCATCGTAATATTTATTTTAAAAATTTTCAATTTAGTAATTTTCATATTTTCATATTTCATTATCATACTTCAAAAGGGAAAGAGGTTATGAAGTATTAGTTATAATATATTAGTTATAATGGAATAATATTTACCTACGTCGATTATATAAGTGGAAGCACGTAATCGTCGTGTAGGTGACTAGAGATTGAAAGTTCCTTGTCGTGGGTCAGTAGAGGAAAATCCATTGATACCTTTCACCAGTCATTGACACACTCGCATCAGATGTCGCACGTTCATCGAATGAGCGTTGGGCACGCGATCGCGTCAAGAAAGTAATCATCGAGAATCGAGTGCGAAAGACAATTCGACATGGAAACCGTACCGTGAGAGGTCGCGAAATGCGTATCTAGCATCGAGTCGCGTGTTTGAACCTGTCTTAACGAGACGTAAGAAGCGAAACAAGTTCTAAAATGGAACTGCATCTCAGAGTCAAGTTTTGTACGGTGCCGACAATTCAAAAAAGGGTAGCTATGTTTAGCACCCTATATTTTCTCCGCCTAGATTCTGATGTCTCTTCTGTTTTTATGAAGACGAAAGTGAAGTTGAAAGCTAATATTACTAATTTTAAATATAGTAATAAAATAAAATACTATGCATAGACGATCGAACGAATATAAAAATAGAACGAAAGTATATTTGTTTTCTCAAAGATGAAAACCTGAAATTCATCGTTTTGTGAGGTTGGTACGAGTTCCGATATTAGAGGTTATGTTGATACTCTATACTTTTCGTTCACGCTATGGTACAAAGTAAAATTAATTCACCGTGAATAGAGTGAAATCTGGGATCGTGAAAATTGAACGACAGGTTACAAAGATGAATAGTCACGTAAAGAGCGTGGGCGACGAATATAAGCGATGATCAACGATCGCCCTAGCGATTCAACGCGGTTAGAAAAGAAAGTTATAACCTAACCTTAATTATGGTTGTTATAAAAATGAAAGTCCGTTGACGCCATGATTGGTGTGACGAATCCGTGAATATTGGTAACTTTGAATTTTGGCAAAATCTAAACTAAATCAAATTTATCGCTCCCGCAAATTTAAATCCAATTTTTGAACAAAGAGACTTAATTTTTGTTGATTTTACAGCTGTACAAGATATTTCATGGTTATATATTTATTAAAACAAAAATTTATAGGATTTTCTTTTCAACATCCTTGTTTAAAATATAAAAAAAGATTTAATCGCTGATTATATTTATCACATAACTTTAAAACAATTATTCGATACAATTTCATACAAACTCACTCTTTTTATTTCTAATATAATTCATATTTTAAAAAATTAAAAATAAATTTTAGATATCTCACTTATAATTCTAGGGACTTTTTGTTTTAACACGATAATTTTCATTTCTATTAAAAAGTACGAATTAAAATATACAGAAGAATGAATTTGCAATGTATACATTTTTTTGTTGCATGAAAAAAATATTGCATGACAAAAGTTGCATGCTATAGAAATCAATAATTGGTATTATTAATTTTTTTTTACAAATGGATATTAAAAAAAAAAAAAACAAATGTGGCCTTCGTGTCTTTCCACTCTGAAAAGAAATTAATAACACTAAATTACATCTCCCTTTTCCATCATGCAACTTTTGCATGGCACATTTTTTTCGTACAACCAATAACAATAATTGTTGCATGATTCATCCTGCATAACTTGCAATGTCCATCATCGAGTATCATCATCCGTGAGATGTTGAAGATATCATCACAATCAAGAGTGCGCGTCTCGTAGATTGTGTCACGGTGACATGAGGATACACAAGTCGACCAATAATCAATCAGTCAATCAGCCAGTCACTCGGTTGGATCATTGGTATGCGCCCGTTTGAGACTCGTTCAGCATTCACCACGCGTAATTCACGGCGCCGAGAGACGCGCGATCACTTAATGCCCAACTATGTTAATGGAGTGCGTTTTCGAGTTCTCCTACGCTGTATGTTGGCAGATTAGAGATGAATTGCCGTAATATGCTCTATTATATGATACACGTACGTTTTCTATGATCGCAGACATACGGCGGGCAATGGTATTTAAAGCTGACACAATTTCTAACACGATAATCGTTCCTTTAAAGTCGTATTTACTTTAACGCCTAATTAAGATTTCCGACCGCGTTCCTCACATTCCTCGAAATCGTATCTCCTTTGTACCGGAAATGCGAAAGAGAATCCCCCGATTTCTTTAGACCATCATCTTTTCACCTCATTGTATATGTATTAAGTACAGTTCTGCTCGAAAGTCTTGGGGCAGTTATATTCAATTCTGAAAGAAATCCAGTACGCTTTTACAAGATTTTATTTAAAATTTCTAATACGATTGATTAATTTATAGTGTAAAAAGGAAAGAATAAAGATGCAACAAGAAATTTTTACAATATTTGAAATTTATTAATAACGATAATTTGTCAAGTTCTTCGAGAAAAATAAAAAGAAAAAAAAAACATCAAATGATAAATAGAATCTCTATAATAAGAATCCAATATTAAGAACTATAAATTTAAGACTACTCAAAGTGTATTAGGCAATATATCTTGTGATCATTGCGGCTAACTATCCGCGTTTGTTTTCATTTGCATGATGTTTCACAAGATGCACCTATTAATAGGTGAACGAGCAGTACAGTGACTTTGTCTAAACGGGATCATCGACCAAGTTCCCTCTGTACAAATGATGTCAGTAGAAAAAGATTTCATTGTTCGGTTTAAATTGGCTCCTCTCGATTCTAGTTCGGATACAGTTGATGTATTTACAGGTGGATCGGTGTTGCAATTGCCTCTTTATATATAAAATTGATCGCTCGCACTTGCATAACGTGGATACACGCGTACAATATGACGTAATTTATCAGTAGGGCAACTTATCCAAATCGTAATTCGGGTTAAGTAATATCACGGTTGTTTCACAATTATCGTGGATCCTGCTCCCGTTGGGAACTGCATCAAAACGGCGACGTATCGACGTGTCCTCGTGGCGTGAAACTTCTCTATAAATTTCCCTTTCGCAAGTGAGCAGACTGTGGTGAGCAACAGGTACGGGGTTAACACGCAATATCGTTGATAATTATTCGAACGAATCGGTATACGTAGTTTCTTTAACATCGTGAAATCGTAATAAATATTCTGATCCGTTAGCACTTTCGTCGAAACAATTATCGAAGATAGAAATTATATTTATTATGTTGTTTATGGTTCGAAGAGAAATTTTTTTTCAATTTTGCACATAGCAGATTGCGATTGGATTATTATTCGAAAAGAAAGGGAATAGTATGAGGATTGGATAGTTTTTTTTTTTTTTATTTAAAATAAAATATAATATAGAACAGATTATTTTCTAAGTTTGTTGGTTGAGTATTTTAGAGATAATAAGAGAAAATGAGAGATAACGATTAATTAAGGTGATGAAAGTTTCTTTAAAATATCTCTAAAAGTAGTTGGTAAATAGTCTCTAAAGAAGATATGTAAGATGATTGAAGTCCATCCAGTATACATAGAATAATTGGAAAGTAAACTTTGTAACTAAAATGAGCTTTAATGGATATTTAATGGATATTTGCCAATTCTGTATGCTCTCGGAGTTATATTCTTATTTCGCCATAAATTCTCCTCTTATGAATGCAACAGTGTTATACGGTTAAAGAAATGAAATCAACGCAGCTATTCGAAATGTGGCATCTTATTGTAGCGATGAATATCATTAAACAGTCTTTAAGTTTATGGTCGCAATTACACGGGATACACAACTCTCGCATCCTCCGGCCTCCAATCTCGAAACAAACTGGTGCCTGGAGCTCGAATAACCTGGATCCCTTAGATAAAAAGCAGATATCGTTCTATAAATCATCCATTGACTGTATATTAAACTGTTGATTCATTGGCAATCTACTCATATTTACATATTTTTGTATTTTTTTTTTCTTTCATTCGTTAAAGCTTCTTTCATTTTTATCATTGATTTTTTTTAAGAAAAAAAATCAATGATAAACACGTTATTTATATACTCTATAAACACGTTTCTTCTTGGTAAAAGATCACGATCAATTCGATTTAAGTGTCGAATTTTTAAGTTATTGTTATTGTAAAATTGTTATTTATCTCTTATTCCTTAGAAATATTTTTTCTTAATTTGATTTTTTTGTTATTAGATAGAACAATAGAAGAAAATTTTATTATTTCTTTTTTGATTATTTCATAATTTGGCAAATGATTCGAATCATTTCGAATTATAAAATCAGGAGTAGAATTTCTTTTTTCCTGCTTTCGTTCTAATTAAAAATTTACAATGCATTATTATTTCTTAATGGAAATATTTGATAACGAGTCATATTTTTATTTTTCGAATCAACATCTATCTATCAGATTTTCGATCAACTTTGAGTATTTTTTGCTTAAAATTGTAATTTCTTTCACATAATGAAATTTAGAAAGGCGATTTCTCTGCTTTCTTCAATTAAAAACAAATATATTATTTTAGAAAATTATTTAAACGCTGGAACAAATGGCGGTAACTCCATCAGATGGAATTTCATCCTCGAGGTCACTCGGTTTTCATAACATGGAATTGTAACCAAATGTCATCATGAAAAGTGATGCGCTTTCTGACAATTAATTCTGAAAAAATAATGGAGATCTACAGAATAATCTTACGAAATATAATAACAGTTTATAATTTTTTCAAATAAATTTCTATTTATAATTTTTATAAAATGAGAACGTTAATCGAAATTTAATAAGAAAGTCATAAATTCTCAAGAAATTATCAGAAATTATAAATTAATTAATTATAAAGTATACTTGATCAATTCCATTGAGATTAATTGTTTAATATTCGAAAATTTAAAATTTAAAATTTTGAGAAAATAAAGAAATTTTCCAAAAAGATGGAGCCGAGTTTATCTTCTGAATAGCTCGTATCTCATCACATGAAAGAGTAGACACGAAAGAGTTAAGAAACGGAAGTCAAACTGCAATTTAACGCGTCGAGAATGAAACATTGTGCGCGGCACAAACAGGATCCCTCACGCACGCGGGCAAACGTGTCCATTTGCGAACGGATATTTCCTTCAATTTGCAACCCGTATTATTATCTGGTTGCATCGCGTTTCGGATCTCTTCGCCTCTAGAATAATTCCGAAATCCCATCCGCGCGAACCATAAAATATCCGGCTTGGAAAATCTCGCGTCCATCGCTGTTCAAATTTGCAATCTTACTGCACGTGGCCATGCCACGGACGTTCAGATAGTCCGCAATTACGTCGCCGGTACACAACACCGGTTAGCTGCGGGGTTAATTGTGCGATCGAGATAAATATCGCGATCTTATCGCTAAACGATTAAGCCCCAAAGAGAGTTTAAGCTTTTTCCCGATACGCAATCTCTCTACGTTGGCAAAATGGCCACTTAAACACAGTTTCCCTTTCCCCCGCTTCTATGAATTCCCCTTTACCCCCTGTTGCTTCTCCTTTAATTCCACCAGCCCTCGTTTTGGTCGCGCGCATTCTCTTTCTTCACGGGATCGCTTAAGAATTCACGGCGCGTGCGCGCGCAGTCACGAGAGTTTACTTCGACACAATGACCACGGCGACGAAGTTCGAGCTCGTATTTTCAGCCTCGGCAACAAGAGGAGAAACGGATAGTTTGGGGGAGGGAGAAAGAAGACGAGAGGGGAAGGAAGGGTGAGAGGAATAAGAGGGTGAAAAATAGAGTTAACCGAGAAGACGAAGTCGGAGAAACAAAATGTGGAGAAAAATAAGCAGGCAGCGCGCGTTGAGGTTAGCAAAGGGGGAAGATGAGAAATGCGCGGTAGAACGAAGATGGAAAAAAAGGAGAGACGGACGGTGTGAGAAAGACGCAGAACACGCGTATGCGCAAACGAAACGTGGTAGGGGAAGGGAGAAAGGAGACTTGGTGGGGGTAGGGTGCGCGAAGGATATAGCCGAATGCATCTGACTAATCAGGGGCTAACGGCCGGCACGAGCAAATGGAAAAGCGGCCGTTGCCCCCTCCCCCCAACGAAACGCGACAGTGATTTACAGGGCGGAAAATTAAAAGAAACGCGGCGTGAAGCGGGACAATTTAAACTCGTTTTAGACACGTTCCTCTCGCGTCCTCTGCGCGTCGCCAGGAATGTAGATGCGCTTTTACGAAATTTCGTTATTTATAGCCCGGCTACATACTTGGTCATCAACTTTCGGTTCACAATGCAGCTGCTCTGGTAGTATAATCACACTACCGAGATTGGTCAAGTTTATGAGGATGATTCAATTGTTTTAAATGCCAGCCAGACTGCATAGTTTGGAAGTTGTTCTATTGAATGGTGAAAATTCTTTATTATTATTTTACGATAGGTGAAAATTTAGTTTGTTTCTAAGAAAAAAAAGAATTAATATTTTTGGAAAAATAGTTTGACTATTTTAAAAAAGTTTTGTGTTAATAAGTATGAAAAATGCTAAATGTTTAGGCGTGGAAAACATTTTTCTCAAATGATAATAAAAACAAAGATAACTATCATATAGATATAGTTTCCCTTGAGTACTTTCAGCCTGAATATCGTAACAGGGTTTCGTAAGAGCGAAATGATACGAAGTATGAAACATGCAGACGTGACTAACGTTGTTTCATTAACGTTGGTGGGCCCCTTTCTTTCTCTCACGCTGTCGTTTGATATAGTAATTCCTCCCCGATGCCACGAGGACGTGGGAGTCGTGGTTGGGGGAACGGGCGTCGTCCTCTGCAACGTGTACCAGGTTACGACTACCCTATCTAGTTGTTGGCCAGTCATGGGTCAGTGAATCTCAATTCCTAGTCACGAATCTGAATACCAGTGGGCGTGAGCGCTCCTTTAAGGCCGACTTGCGTTTATACTAACAGGAAGTTCCAGCGTTTAAAATGCATTCAAAGGGTGGAAAATCTTCAGAAAATGCAACAAGTTTTTCAATTAATGAGAACGCGTTCAATCTCCTTCTTGTTCCACTTCGTAATCACGTATCCTGTTTTCTAGATAAAGAGTACAAAATATATATATTTTTTCTTTTAACCAATTTTTATTATTAGAAAATATCAATAAAAAGTTGGTTACTATATCCAATAAAAATCATAAGTACAAGTTACATCAATTTCAATTTTTATTTTAATCAAATTCTTAAAAGATAGATTGTAAAATAAGCATTATAAATTTGTATTAAAAATAATATCAAAATAATGAAATTCTCATAAATCTCGGTGAATTTTTTTGCTCGACCTTCGTATCTCATATTTTTATTTCCTTCGTATCACATAATAATCCAAGAAGAATCTGACAGAATTTTTCTCCCTCTGGATCAGTAACTACTTCCGAGTTCGATTCTACCATGTGGTTAGAACCAATTATAACGAACGATTCCCTCTAAAATGCACGCTGAATGTTGCATCCGCTCTGCACGCAACAGTTCTCGCGTTTTACTTACCGGACCATGCAGAACCCAACGTTTATGTCTTCAAGAGTAATTGTTGAAACTGGTGGATTATTGAGCGTTAGAGTGTGTTTCCAACTACGCAATAGTGATCAAACGTGTAATGTATAAGTACGTATTTTACAAAGATTCTTCATGCTGTCGGTATGAAGAGAAAAGTGAAACGAAAAAGAGAAATGTAATGTCATAATTAAATCGTGCGTTGGAAAATCTTGCGAGCCTCTTATGAACTTCTTAATTCGTTTAATGGATACGAGAATAGTTTTACACGTTTAATTAAAGTATAAACGATTGAGAACATATTATTATGAGTAATAATAATCATCATTATTTTTTTTATTTTTATTAAACAACTTTTTAATTAGAAATCGTATTACATTCTATAACTATATCGAGATTGTAACATGATATCTATGTTGTTGTTTGTTTAATTATTTAAAAATGAGTAATATTAAAATAAGATAAAAATAGTACTGTATTATTAAAATAAATACTATAATTAAAATGAAATAGAGTACAAAATTTGATCTCAATTTCTATAGATTAAGAATAATTTCGATTAAAAAATACAATGATCTAATTCTTTTCTCAATCATTTTTTATTTTATATTTAAATTTTAAAATATAAATTGTGATAAAATATTAATTGAAAAGTTTAATTTAAATCGATTAATAATTCTGAGAGAAGACGAATTACTAACGACTCTGCCTTTCGTAGGAAATTAGGTTTGATTCCTCTTTGAACATTAATTGCAATTCATTTTAATCAAGTATTTCATTAAAAAATCAAAAATCCTCTTTACATTTTGATTATTCCATATTTATGCTTCCTTTTGTTTCCATTATTATTTTAATAACAATTCATTAAAAATATAAAATAAATCCTCATTTTCAAACTTGATGCATTATAATACATCTCCACAAATCTATGTTCAATCTGCATGAAAAGAATCGTGAAAACTCATTAATAATCGTTTTTAACGAATGCTATTAGTCTCGGCAGAAGGGAAACGTCAATAAAAACTTACCTCGCATTCCTTTTTACTTTTCTATAGCGTGTTATATTTTCCAAAGAAAACTCACTTGTTGGTTTTAATAACACTTTTTTTTTTACCCGATTTCATAAACTTTGTTGCGCTTTTGTGAAACGTTCGTGGCACTATGCGTGAACAAGAGTGGTTTCTCGATCTCGTTACGGATCAGCGTGATCCATGTGTAACGAGCTCTCCGCATGGAAAAGTCAGGAAAGAGTCAGAGACCAAGCAGCCGCTCAAGGGAAAGATCTTGATATTAGATTCGCGTTTCTGTGTGCTCGTTAGATGCGGCATACGCACGCTGCGTGTCTCCTCCTTGAATTCCGCCTCAACGCTCGCGCGAGCGTGTATATTCTCTAACGATTTCTACGATTTTCAGTTGTTAGAAATTAGGATCATTTAGAAATCTCTTGAATACCGTCCAAAAATTGCCTAATTTTTTTTCCATTAATTGAATTTATTTTAAGATAAAAATGAGAATATTTTTTTTTTTGAAATTATTAAAGATTTAATTGTGTGTGATGTGATTGCATTTTTTTTTATTAAAGATATATATATATATATAATTGTAATTATATGGAATGATATATTTTAATATTTTAATAAAGAAAGTATGTAAGTAATAGCAAGGAAATTTGGTTGATTGAACTTGAAATGGTATTTATATTTGAGTGAATGCCACAATGAAATAAGGATCCAGGGAAAATGTCAGTGTTCTACATATTGTGAGAAAGGAAATTGTTCATCCTTCTCTGAAACATGTTGAATTCGTGTGAGGTTATTATGACGATGGAATATTATGACTTATTGTGTCATACTTGAGATAAATAACAGCTTTGCATGATATTAGCATCCAGATATTAATTCATGTGGAAAGTTTTTATTGCTTTTTAATAGATAATGTTTGAATAACGTGATTGATAAATTTTATACACATATTTTTATAATAAGTTCGTTTTCATTAATAAGTTTTTTTTTGGAATTGTGCAAATTTGAAATACATAAACAAATCAAAATATTTTCCATATTTAATATATTTTCTGAATAACTTAATGAAAAAGAAGAATAATTATAGTAATAATATTTCACGCCAAATAAAAGAATACCATTCAACATAATATATGTTCCATAAAACAATCTTACGAAAATTAATCTGTAAGATAAAATCGTTAAAATACCATAAATGCAAAATACTCAAAGGTACATTCATCTTCTTCTCTAGTCTTAATTTGTTTCACAAACGCACTAGTCGTTAACATATTTATGTACTAGCCAATATATCACTATTCCTTTACGCTTTCCACGTTCCGCAATTAGTATTCACTTTTAGACGTATAGTAAAATCGCCCAAGACTCCTCGAAGGCAAGTGAATAGCTGAAAAACAAAGAAGACATGCAACGCATTACGGAAGTGCTTAACATCGCGAGTATCCTGTTATAGGGGTACACTTTTTCCTTCCTTCGTAACCCACGTGTCACGGTCACGCACGTCTTCGACATCGTTCCAAGATTTTCCTTGCAACATGTTTTCAGCAATAATGGAAAACATATTTTTCTCTCTGCTTAATCGTTTCACCTAAGAATGCGCTTGCGCAAGCGCATGCGCTCTATTAACGTTCTCTTTGAACGATCTATTACAGTAATATCGGTAATTCAATAGGATGAACCATAAAATCACAAGTAAATTGAATAGTGTATACATCGTATGGGGATTCGAATAACCTTATATCTTACGTTTTCACTGTCAAGAATAACCGGATATTCGATAGAACCGATTAATTTTTCAAAATTCCGAAAATAACCTAAGAAACAAGATACATTCTCTCCTCGTCTATCTCACGAAATACGTTCCAATGCTTTTTACCTTATAAACGACTGCATAATTTTTACTTCCTCGAGCTTAATATCCTTTTTCAAGCGGTTTTTCGTTCTCTGCAAAATGCAAGGGATAGCAATTTTACTGGGCAACTCGGGTCACGCTTGACCAGCCTCGCGTCGGTTAGCTAGGCAGACTATATACCGCCATAATACTCGCCACTCTTCCAGCTCGGACAAGACTTCATAACCTCTATAACCAGCATAACCATCATGACCATCGCGCTAAGGAATACTGGTATAGGAGTCAGTTTCGTATTATATAATACATATAAACTCAACAACAGATACTATGGATCGAAAGTGGTGTATCACGAGCAGGTGTTGCCCCCAGGGATGTATCATCAAGGGTTATCCGCAAAAGGAAATTTTTATATCGATCATTCGATCGAAAGTGAATCTCCCACTTAACCTAAAAACCGCGATTAAATCGCGGTGATGTTCGGATATATAAAATCACTATTTCGACCTATTCATATTTTCTCACTTATCGTTCAATTAACGTCGAACGTGGTACAAACACGATACAAACTAAATAGCCCATATACAATTCCCAAGATGAACAAAATTCGAGTACACGGTGGATAAAGATACGGTGGACGGAGAGCGCGGTATAAATCTATAGTGTAATGTGGATCCGGAATGGAAAAAGGGCGGTTGTTGGCAAGTGTACCGGGATTGTATCGCGATATAAGCACGATGAACATTACGATGAAAAAGAAGGAAACGCGAACGCGAGCGAGAAAGAGGGGAAGAGACGAAGGGAGAGGAAAAAGGAGGAATAAGATAGCGAAAGAGAGGGGAAAACGGGTAATCCGGGCAAGAAAGAGAGAAATAATAAAATGGTGGAGCATACACCCTGGCGGGAACTGGTAAAGACTCCTACGCGACAACGTGGACAAGACCGGGTTCACAATATATCGCACCTTCCAACGAGATAGCATATAAGGCGCTATTTCACGTACAAATACCCGTGGTGCACTTAGTACGGGCACAGGTACGGGTTCGAACACTAACACCCACCCACGCCTTTGGTTCAGTCACCGAGCCATATGTAGTAACTATCTTTGCTCTCTCTAATGCATCCTCCAGAAATCCTCCGATTCTATGATACAGTGTCTTTTATAGATTCTCCATTTATTTTAAATTCGAATTCTGTATACTACAGAATGTTGGAGAATAATGTTTTCCTTTTTTTAATTCGAATAACTTAATATTTTAATAATTACCAATCATGGAGCTTTAAGAGGAAATTTTCTAATTTTTTTTTTTCTCTTTGATTGCTCACTATATTGCATAATTTAATAGTTTGTCAAAAATCGATGATTGGAGATCTTGATCTATCAGAAACTAAAGAATGTCAGAGTAATCTCAGAAAGCGGATAGACGAGAGATAGAGAGTAGTGGACTGGATAAACGGTGCAGATTGCTCGTCAATAGCCTTGAGCGGCCAATTGATTCCGGATAGAATTTCTACATGGAAAACAGAAAGCTTCTATATCTTTTGTATATCTATTGTCTCAGACTATGTGAAAGTTACCTGATAAGGGGGATTGAATATTCTTTAAATATAATATAACCATGAAATCTTATGATTTTATTTAAAATTATCGAATTAATGTTGCTTTATCTCTATTTTACGATATAGAGAAGAAAGAAATGGAGTAATGTAATGCTTCAGGATTAATATTAATTGCGAAATGCCGTCAGATCACCCGGTACATAACGATAGAGAAGACTCTTAAGTATACCGATCGCTAGTACACATAGTGGATGGACAGTAGATGTGGACGTTCAATGTACAGACATAGAGAACTTACGTGAGGACGAAGCCTCGCATGACGGCAATGACCCAGGACTGGCCTTGCGTTTCTTTCATCTTTCCGCCTTCTCTGAATTACATTCGATTAAACCGTCACGTTACGACGTGTTCCGCTATAAAGCCATTATATTCTACAACTGTTAGAATAATCTTTTCTAATCGGTCTATCCTCAACCTCGTAAATATCTTTTACATAGTTACAAAATTACCCCTTGAATCAAATATTTTAATTACACTAAATAAATAGAGCCTGGAAGCCATTATATATATATATATCTATTTTCTCATTTATCAGAGCGATTGTCGTTATCTCTGAGCATTTATAAATTTCGTTTCGTTTTAACGAATAGTTTATGCCTGCAAAATTTCATTCCAGTTTTTTCCCCCTCATCTTTAATGATAAATGACGATCCCTGCAAAACCACTTCACAACTATCTTTTTGAAAGATCTCAACTATCTACAGATTGAAGAAATAATGCGTAATCATATTCCGTAAATTTTATTTTAAATTAATAAACCGTTCAAGAATAATATTACGTAATATTATTATCGAAAAAGCAAATCTTTAACTGCCCTTTTATTTGACGATGAATTCAATATTGCTTATCAGTTGAGGTACATAAAGAAACGATAGATCTAAAAGTTTTTATTGAATTCAATAATGTCAACGGACTTCCATATAGGCGCTTATCGTATGCATTAATCGTATCCAAACGAATATGGATGATGTATAATCGGACAAGAGCCAATGTGCTTTCCACATGGTACAACGATCGACAAGAAATTTCCATTGTCCGGTTCTGAATACACATGATTTTCGATCGCGATCGAACTTGCGTGACGTCATCAAAAGATAATCGCCAATGCTCGAAGAGAGAGGGCGCACAAGTTTCGATCGTTTTTCTTATTTTGTCCTGTTATGAATTACAATTTAATGGAGGCGGTGGCGTGCCGTGCTCCCTTCTAAAGGATTAGCTAAATGAACCGCTTGCCTTTCGGATCGTCGGGTCAACCAGATACCGATCTCGACTTTATGACTATACTATATAATAAACCACTGCGACAGATCATAGAATAAGATTGCGCGGACCTCAAGATATACTCGAGGCTGGTGCATTCATACAATATGCAACTAATTACCAGTGCGCATAGTGGTACCTGACAGCTCTATAGAACTCTTCCATTCCTAAGGTAATTATTTTCACGTTTATCTTGAATTCGTACACGTTTGTTCCATATATATTAATCTGTCTTTTGGGAGAACTGTTTCGTCTTCTAATTGATTATAGATACGTATACAGGGTGGTACAATAATTTCGTAAAAGAAATTTAAAAAGAGATTTTTTTTTTTCTTACTGTTTCAGAAATATAGATATTATTTGTTTTAAATATTTTTTTATTTGATCGTAAGAATTGGAAATTAAATACATGTAATATATATATTTGCAAATTCAAAATAACAATTAATTTAGAATATTTAAAAAAATATTATTCGTAGATTAATAATTATAATAATTGTTTTTCAATTATAAAACTAAAGTACATATCCTGTGTAATGTATCACATATGGCTCTATTATGTACAATACTGTGATCGCTTAAGAGAAATTGATCCAAATCATTCAGGAGTTTAAATCTATAGAAACTTTGTGCAAGGCAATAATACGTCGATATAAGAATTGAATATATAATGATCAGAGAATAAATTTGGAACATTAATAGAGCTTTATTGTATATATATATATACATTTGAAAGCGGGTCCTTCCCCATTCTACACGGTTTTGCTTTCATTCATCGCTCGTCCTCGTGCCACTTCTCTCAACGAAAAGAAACCGTTGCAATTATGCGTAGAACAATGATCGAATCTCCAAGCTGGATCTGCAAACGTTTTGAAAAGAAACGTTCTGTACTCTAACGTGGATTTCTTTTTGTTCGAGAACATTTTTATATATAGGATGTTCCAGAATTAAGAATACGATAAACAAATACAAATTTGAGAAATTTTTCTTATTATTTCTTTTTTTTATTTAATAAAAATACATTCGATGGATACAAAAACTATATTATTTATCAAAATCTCTCAGGAATTCTTTATTTTTACTTTCCATTCTGCGATTATTAAAAGATAATTCGCAAGATGACGCAATCTTATACTTGCAATAAAACGTTTCCATTCTTTCGGTCTCTCTTTGCTTTATCTCTACTACTAACGCACGTTGTACTCCGCCAGAAATAAGCTGACACAACTAAGTCACTGAGTGTCGTAAACGAGAGCAACGTCTCTCTGGATGTAGATTAAAATTGATCGATCAAAATCTGTAACCAGACAGAGAGGAGATTTGTGAGGAAAAAAAAAGAGAAGGAAACAGATAGAAAAAGAGGGAGGAGGAGATAGACAAGAGTATGGACAATTTAACTGAGTAATTTGCGCTCCCGAGGTCGATGAAACCTTCGACCCCGCTTAAACGTTTCTCGGCCACTGAATGGAAGCTCCCGTTCATTACTGGTGTCGCTATTGCTATTGCTTAGGCGAGCGTAGGCCGATAGACCAACCAGACAATAGCTAATCCATTCTTGTTTCGCTCTCTCGCGTACATCAAGTTGCAAAGGATCGTGTCAGTTTTGTAACTTGTTCCTTTCCATCGAATTAATAGGCGACGTCATTTCTATTTGAAGAACAGGATACGAAAGAATGTGTAATAATACACGGGTTATTATAACCAGATTGCAAATTAGATCATTGATTAATTTCGAATGATTTATGTATAATAGTATTTGTGAAAAAATCGAGAAAAGTTTTGCAACGAAGTCATCATTTCAATGGATTTTTTTAATAGTCTTTTTATATGTAGTTAAATTTCTTATTTAAAATTAAGATGTTCCATCGTTTCTTTGTGTCTTGTAATTTTCTAATGTGATATATTTTTAATTTTACAACTTGGAAATATTTATTTTTAATTCTTAAGCGTAGGCGAACATTGATATAAAGGTATTTTTGAGTTAGATAAAATTTTGTTACATTTAGATGACTTCATTTTTAGTAGAATAGGTATTATGTAATATTATTAATTGGGAGAAACTTGAAACAGTCTGTTTATAAAACATAAATTCAAATTGTGAGGGAATATGATACGCAAAATTGTTTGAAATAATACTATTTCAAGAAATAGATAAAATATATTTCGTGAATAGTTGAAGATTTTTGCAAAATTATTCTTTCTTATTTCAAAAATATTTTGGTACAGAATAAGAAAGTAATAAAAAAACAGTACAAATACTTGTGCATCTGGTCTGCCCACGCTTGCCATCCGTGCACACCTGCGGTGCATTTTCTCCTGATATAATATTATCCATTAATATAAAACACTTCTCCTATACATTACTTTCTACTTATAAAATTCGAAATCACAATTTCAAATATTACGATTAAAATCAATATTGTTTGAGATTTTGGATATTTTAATCTTTCGATACGATGAATAATTAAATTAATTAAAAACAAATACTTCATTTATTTAATATCACAAAAATCAATCGTTTTTAAACCTATCAACAAAAATTTTCACCCTAATCATCAATCGAAACACTGTTATATCCGACATACATTATTGATACTATAAATTTCTCCAGGATACGTAGTAACAATTGAGTTCTGTGATGTTGGCCAACTTGTGAAGTCATTTCGGTGTCCCAGCACGTGGATTAGGTTATTTTCACGTAGGTGGCGCGCTAGATGAATACAATGGCAGTGCATTACAACGTGGTTATCTAATCGTCTGATCGTTTGTCATACAAAATGTAGCGTATATGACCAAGATGTGCTTCTTCGATTGGATCGTTTTATCGTACGAATTATTAAGATCGATGCTCTCGTTTCAATGGTGATAATTCTTTTAGATCATCGTTCTCGATCGTGGTTCAATATCATCCGGAAATTGTATAACCGTTGCCGGTAATTTGCAGCCGTTAGAAGAATGATACGTAATTCCTTGCATTCTTGGATTCTTGATATAATGTCTCTGAGACACGAGGAAATGTAACGTGTTTATAATGGCGAATAAATGTGTAATAAATGTAGCTTATAAATGCTATATTTCTCGTGGAATGTTGTATTATATGTTTGTCCAGAGTGTGTAATTCGGTGTGTTGAATGAAGTGATATGGACTTTTTGCCTTTATGAGTGAGAATATCAAGAGTCTTTCTGGTGAGCAATATTAACATACCGAAATTTTATATATTCTAGTAATTTTGTTAAAAAATTAATCTTAAATTTTACTTTTATTAAATTTGATTAACTGTTTTATTAAGTTTATCATGTTATAATCGTCATTTCTCCTCATTTCTTTATTTTTTAAGCGTTTAGTTTCTAAATTACGAATTCCTATAATTTGAATTTATTTCTACTAGTTTTTTCTTTACAAAGAAAAAAATCACAGTGAGTCACGAATATTTGAAAATTGATTCTACTATGAGAAAATTTCCAAGTTCATCTTGTAACTTGTCATAAAAATTCGACAAAAAAAGATTTCTTCGATGATATTCAAATGTACACTTTAATATATCCTATATATAGATAGTATTTCAATCGGCAATCATTCTATCGAATTTTTCTTTTTTCGAAATCGAATTAAGTATACAATATCTCTGCACAGAAAAGACGATTGTTGGCGTCAAACTGAAAATAGCGTTTTTTCCGGTGATGTATGGAGAATCTGAATCGTCATCCCCATCTTCTTTATAGTGCATCAAACGCGGTAGAGTGACATCAAGGCGGAGTAGAAAGAGAAAAAGAAGTGAATTTCTCGTAAATTTGATTTCATACAAATAATTGCAAAGTAATGCAAAATATACAACTTTGAACGTAACTATCTTGAATGATCTTGAATATTGCTATTGAAACTCGACGATCGCAACGTAGCAATTTGACGGTGCAATATATTTCTAATGTTATTCATCATTAATTTATTTGATGAATTTTTATCCAATTATATATTTTGTTAATTTAAATTAAAAAAAAGAAGAGATTAATTCTAAAACAAATTTAAATTTTAAAGTAAATGACAAAAAAAAAACCTCGTTCCTTGTTTCGAATTACATTCGAATCGATCCAAATCGAACGAAACATCACTTTCACCCACAATTGATATTATAAATTATTTCTTTAATTTCGCATCTTAATTCCCTCTTACCAATTTTCAGCGGCGTGACGAGATCGTCAGTCACGATTCTCACTTATATTACCTGTTGTCAGAATCGGCAGCAATATAATTAACACGCCAATCAGTAACAAAAGGTCAGCACGCTAATGATCTTCGAAGCCACATCAACCGATAATTAATGATCGCAATTTACAAAATCCTTAATTATATAAAATTTTACGCTTTCTTTATTCCTGGCACGCGTCCTTCCTTCTTCCGTTTCTTTTCCTCCTTTCGTTCTCCTTTTCTCCATTTTGTCCACCTTATCTTCCCTCCCCATCTTATATTGCCTTTCCCCTCCCCTCCTTTCAAGGATAATACGGTAAAACGTCTCCTTCGTAATTGCTCTCGAAAATATTCCAAATGAGACTATTCGAATAATCGTTTCTTCGCGTCCATTGCAGAAAAAAGTATCCACTCTCTTTCTCGAGTAACTCTCGATAGTTTTATCCTCGGACGTATTCGTATAACAAGCTCCACTTTCCTGTCCTCACCCTTCGAAGTTTCTTCTTCGTTCCGCTCGTTTCTCATCGCAGCCAACCCGTGAAGAATCGGCACACGTAATTGGCTTCACTTGGCCGGCATATTTGGGCTTGGTTGCGTGTTCGTTTTAAAAGCATCTCGCGGAATATCGCGACGATGCATCATTATCGGCTAGAAAGGTAGATGCTGCGTCCACGATACACGAGAGCCGATTCCTTTGAACGTATCGCGCGTATAGATTGCGGATCACAGTGGAAACGCGTTTTCTTCATTCTTGCTTGCTTTCTTATCCACGATCTGAAGGAATGTTCGAAATGAAATGTTAAGATTTTTAAACTGTGCATTGTTTTGGTATCGACGAGAACAACGGGGATATATAACGAATATATTTTCAGATATATTTTGTATCGAATATGAAGACGAATAACAGAAGTATTTGCACAATCATTTTATCTATATTATAGTATTTATATATTTAATTATTAAAGTTAAGTTTAAATACATTTGATGTTATTACTATTTGATTTAATATTACTTTTGTCAAAAAAAAAATTGTTTAAAAAATAAATATACATTATCTTCGTATCTTCGTAAAAAGTGCTTATTATACTGACATGTTTTATTTTTATTAGAAATATTGTAGACTGGAGATAAAATCCTCCATTTTATTTCTCGATAATATCTCTTCATCCAAGAATCAAATTTTGCTCCAGACATAAACGATTCAGGTTGCCAGGATTAAGAACCTATATATTTTTTTTCTTCGTCTTTTTCTTTTCATCTTCACGCTATCCAATAGACTTAACGTGATCTCGATGGAAAAAGGAAGAGTTCTCCTGATGGTGGAGGCTATCCTGTAACGAAGTACTTCAGTTGTTTCCGGTTACAATGTTTCTTCTGCATCTTCAGATTAGATAGATTAGACGCTTGTTTACATATATTTCGACGTTGTATCAATTTTATCGCAAACGAAACCGTGTTACCTCTTCCTGGTCCGTACGATGGTTTCGCCAACCCATCGTTAATCGCTATATTTATTTGGAAAGATGTAAAAGGGATAAGCAAACGAATAATTATCTGCGATATCGTGTTTCCAATGTTTGCAATATATCCACGAAGATGAGCGAGGAGGAACCGCCTACACAACCGTTACGTGATCGCAAGGAAAACAAGTTGAAAGGAAACGATTGGCAAAAGAAGTTGTAAGGATGCTGGCAAATGGCAACGTGTAATATGTTATGAATTATGGAATTTGAATTTATGATTAGAGATGGAGAAATTAAAAAGATCTTAAAGCGGAAGAACAGGTTCAAAGATCGAGATTAATTTTAATTTAAAAGAAATTCTCCATCGATCTAGAAAACTTCGTCTTTTTAATCCTGAATCTATCATAAATAATCTTACGATTTGATCCAAATTAAATATTAAGATCATGAATCAACAATCAAAAGTTTATGATAAATTTGAATTTAAAATCCAAGTTTAAAAACTCGAGTTAGCAATGTGCCACGTTGATTAATTGAAAGTTTGTTAATTGGTTAATTAGAAATTCTCCATTGATCTAGAAAACTTCTTTCAGGATTAATCTTTTTAATCCTGAATCTATCATTATTTTACGATTTGATCCAAATTAAATATTAAGATTATGAATCAAAAGTTTAAGATAGATTTGAATTTAAGATCCAAGTTTAAAAACTCGAGTTAGCAATGTGCCACGTTAATTAATTGAAAGTTTGTTAATTGGTTAATTAGAAATTCTCCATTGATCTATAAAACTTCGTAGTCTTTTTAATCCTGAATCTATCATTATTTTACGATTTGATCCAAATTAAATATTAAGATTATGAATCAACAATCAAAAGTTTATGATAAATTTGAATTTAAGATCCGAGTTTAAAAACTCGAGTTAGCAATGTGCCACGTTGATTAATTGAAAGTTTGTTAATTGGTTAATTAGAAATTCTCCATTGATCTATAAAACTTCGTAGTCTTTTTAATCCTGAATCTATCATTATTTTACGATTTGATCCAAATTAAATATTAAGATCACGAATCAAAAGTTTAAGATAGATTTGAATTTAAGATCCGAGTTTAAAAACTCGAGTTAGCAATGTGCCACATTGATTAATTGAAAGTTTGTTAATTGGTTAATTAGAAATTCTCCATTGATCTATAAAACTTCGTAGTCTTTTTAATCCTGAATCTATCATAAATAATCTTACGATTTGATCCAAATTAAATATTAAGATCATGAATCAACAATCAAAAGTTTATGATAGATTTGAATTTAAGATCCAAGTTTAAAAACTCGAGTTAGCGATGTGCCACGTTGATTAATTGAAATTTTAATTGGTTATCAACAATCTTCAAAATTAAAAAAAAAAAAAACTTAAAAAAAGTATCGAGAAACAAACAATAATTCTCTCTAAAAAAGAAAAAGATATTTAAATTCTTTTGAAATATCACTCTCTCCACAAGCTCTCGAAAAATGTCTCGCTGATATAATTAACGGAACATTATATTGAAAGGATTAAAAAAAAATGGACTAAGCGTTCCACTTTTGCCTCTGTGTCGTCCCACTAGACCAACTTTCCAGTTCTACGCGATACACGAGTACACTTCAGCCTCAAACACACGAGGACTCATCAAAGAAGATGTAACGCAGATCTGCCAGTTTCGCTGGCTGACTTTCGCAACTTGCTGATCTTCTTACGTTACTTCCGTTTCAAGCGTGCGCGTATTTACATTATGCTTTGTTCGAGAAACCTAAACTCCATAAGCAAGCCGCGTTAACCATGACGTTTTCACCAAACGTTACTTATATACGTCCTTCTTACAAGACCATTCCACCATTTTTCAGCCACTAACGGCTACTGGAATATACGCTCTGCTTAACGAAGAAGGATTTCTACCGTATCATGCCTTGCTGCCTTCGAATTACAATTCTGTGTTAACATTTTCCTCCTCGAAGAGAGCTAGGCAAATTAAAAATAATTCGAAGTTTGCAAATAGGAGGGGTCCACGGTAGGAGAGACAGAGAGTTGACATTTCTTCGAGAGAATTGACATATACAAGAATAAGAACAACTTTCGTAAAGCTTTTCTTTATTCAATTCGTATTAACAGGCTCATATTAAAAAAAATTGCAGTGTTAATTAATTTCTTTTTTCATAAAAGCATTCTTAATAGCCTGATAACTTAATAAATCACGATCCAAAATAATCGATCCGAGTATATATAAATATACTATACAATACTATGTAATATATACCATACAATATATATAAAATTTTCACGAATTTTTTATCGACAGTGAAATATCCATGGTTTCCGGCAAACGATCGGTCAAGTTCGGGCGGCAGCGAGGGGGGTTGGCTCGCCTCTCTAAGTTATTGATTAGCGGATACATCGTTGCAAATTCTGGCCGCCACGGGGACCCCGCATAATAATCGCTGCGGCGTCTGGTCGCGATCATTCGTACGCGATAACGTTTCGACGCGCGTGTTAAAACGGGGCTGAAAATTAGAGCAGGTTGTAACCGCGAATTTTCGGTTAACGATCGGTTTCGTGTACGCGCTCTAGATCGTTACCGATCATGAAGCGTAACGTTATGGAATCCTCGTTTATTTTAGACAACTCTGGGGACTTGTTTTCCTTTTTTTTTTTAAGAAGAGGTTCTCTTCTATCCGTGATTATTTTTGAATCCATTGAACGTAAGGAAATTCGAGACTATCTCGTTTGATTCGTCGATCGAGATTATTTGGATCTGTTATTTATTCGAAATATTATTTTTTTATTTCTATTCTTGATTGGATCTTGGATTATTGATTATTGATTATTCTTTTTGGAGGGGAAATAGGTAAGGTTAATTTCCATTTGTGATTGAATTTTTATTATTGCATCGTGATTGGATTGTGTCAATTGGTCAGTTAAAAATTTATTAAAAATTTATGGAAAAGGGTTAAATAAATTACGATGATTCGCCAACTGGTCGTCGTTATTTACATCGATTCTTAGAAGTAAATGATATCCAGATACACAGTCAGCATCTTTACCTTCGATTTAGATATTGGTATATCCATTCCATGGAATAGAGAAGAGATTTCCTGGAGATGCATCTCCAGGGATTTCTTATAGGAATATGTTATAGGTATCTGCTTTGGTCAGATTCTAATTATGATCATTTAACGAAACACTTATAATAATATAATCTAAGTTATTTAATTTTCGAATCCAAACAATCTAATATCCGTTTTACATTTAATAAAATCAACAATTTAATAATAATATACATTTAACTTGTACAAATAAATAATTCCAAGAAATCTTTCTCCCCAATAATTCCTCACCCAATTTTACATTAATTTATATACGTCACGAATCGGAAAATTAACTTGCAAAGCGTGATTTATACCAATTCGTCGAGAAGCTGCATATTAATTCGACTTATAAACGCACTTCTGTGAACTTATTAATCGATCGATTTCCAAGGCGAAATTTCGGCCAGATTTCGCAACGATTGCGTTTCAGATTACACGATCGATTGCACGATAATCGTGTGTATCGCATAGACAAATACTGGCAAGCGATAAAATACACGGAGAAGGTTTAATCTTTGATCAGGCTGCGTCATGCGAACCCATAGAACCCGTTAGAATCCCGCTAACGAATCGGCCAGGCACACGTGATGCACACGTGCATGCACCGAGCGTAAGCCGAGTATCGATTTCGCGAATTTTATTTTCTCCTTTTTGCCGAGGACGTTTACCTCCCCCGAGAGAAAGAGAAAGAGAAAGGAAGGAAAGAAAGGGGTTTCTCTAGGGGTGAGAAGGGATTCTCAGGCGTGGAAGCGAAAGGGGTGGGTAGGTAGGCGCGGGGTCAAAGTACGTTTCGCTGGTGAAAATCCATTAACGTGGCTCGGTTAAATGAAAAAAATATTCGTGTTGGACGTCGAATCACCCGTAATTACATTGTAATTACGTTATTACATCGTGTCCTCGAGAGTGTTGAACTCAAATAGCGATACTCGTTCTGCATCGTTTCGATCGATGACGAAGAGTGTAAGCTTCGAGGGTGAATTGTATAGAATACAATTTTATGAAATATTGATATTAAGGTAATTAGCTTTATTTTTTTAAAGAGAGAACGAAGCGAAAATATAAAATGAACGAATAATACGCTCGAAATAATTTTCGATGCAAAATTTCTTTTGCATCCAGTTACAATTTAACAATTTTTCTATGTTGGATGTGTATAATGGCTTCAATTCTGAGAACAAAGGACGATAAAAAGTAATTAAGTAACTCTCCTTATGAAATATTTTTCTTTAAATTATTTTGAAAAATACTTAATAAAATTATATACAAATATTTCCTATAATATAGAATTTTAAAAAAATTCTTAAAAGATTATCATATAAATTTCCAAGATATTATTGAGATCCTTGGAAAGATCTAAAACTACTTAATCTCTCATAATTCGCGATATTGTCGAAACTACAGCGATTCGAAACAATTTCAAGATTTAGGATATCGAGGGTGCATTAATCTGGGAATTAAAAGTTCCATCACGCCTCGTAATTAACCGTGTTCTCGACGTGGTTGCACTGCCCACGTTAGGATGAAACGTGTGCCGACGTGCCATCTCCGCCAGGACCTTTCCCACACCGCCATTACAACCATTGTCTCTCCATTTCATCGGGAGGTGTTTTTCAGGTGGGTGAATTAACGAGAACTGGGATATAATAATATTCAACGATTTAGCTTCGATACGATAGAAGGATGCACAATGGTGAATTTTACCTGGAACCAATCTATTCTTCGTGCGATCTTTATACCGATAAAATCGTGGCACACTTTATTTGTATTAATGTCTTATACACTCGTAATTTGCTCGACGTTTCTCCGCCTCTGCTCTGTCAATAACCGTTTATCGACAGAGTATAGAATATAATAGATAATTTAAATCGGATATTAATGACTTCTTTTTATGCTTTGCGCGATTATTTTCACTTTTTGAACGTGATATTAGATCTGATACGATTACTGAACGTTCCTTAAGCGAAAAATGCTGTGTTATGGTTTCATGTAATTAGTTATAGATTATTCTTAATGTTAAATAAATTTCTGTGTGATCGAAACAAAAAAAAATTGAACTTGTAATAATACAATTGAACATTTTTACAATTAGAATCGAAAGTTAAATATCCAAAGGAGACTCTGATCAATTTTCAATATCTAAATGTACCTGAAATTACTCCCATCGCTCAAGGGAGAGACGTATCGATCGTAAAGCCCGCATATCTGGCCGCGTATTACACATTCATAGAGGCCGGCCGAGGAATTACCCCGAAAGCGCGCGACAATATCGTGTCACGCGTTCAACATAATCAATCGAGTTCCACGAGGTTCACATCGCGTGACCTGAGTCAACCTCTGTCACAACGTGAGATACGTTCCTGTCTCCACAACACTCTCGCAAACGCTGCTGCTTCTTCCAACCCCTTCTTCTTACGTCGAGAGCTTTTACCAGTTACTCATCTAATGATTGTACAAGAAGCATGTAATGCGACACCAGTTGGAAATATATACGATTTTAAATTTTCTCTTCTACAAAACATTATTTCTCAGACTATTTAATAATAATCTTTTTTTTTCATTTATTAAATATATACCTGTAATATAAATTATATCAACAATATTAAAATGTGAATATTGAAGGGATGATTAATTCTCTCTCATTTACGAAATTAGTCGTATTATAATTTTTAATTATCACTTGCAAGTTTCTAATCGAATCTTGGCGTGTAATATTCGCACTGTCTTTCGATAATTTGCTGGTTTAACAATAGGTGGGTGTTTCATTAAGAAAGGGAAAAATACGATTTGTACCATGGAACTGGTCGGTTCTTGCGTGTTCATCGGCCGATCCACTTTCCAAGGGATACACGACGTCACGGCTCGACGAGTTGGAAATTCCCTTGTTGCAGTTTAGTCGAAACGAAAGTGCGACAAAGAGTTCTCGTGTTAGCTATTGAGTCACTCGTAAGCCAAATTAGATTGCGGATTTTCGTGCAGATGAGAGTTGCGTTCAAATGTTTGACCAATATGCGGAAAAATATCGTATTACTTGAAATATAATTATGAGAAAATTACATATTAGTATTTTGAGTAAATTGCTGTCGTTTATTTGAGAAAAATTAATTTTTAGGATAAAAGAGTTGGTTCAAAAAATATAAAATGATATATAATGTAAATTTTCAAGTTTTTTGCTTCAGTGTACTAGTAATTCACTTACAATTCAAAATATTTTAGAATTTTAGGTTGAATAATTCTCATCGTAATTAAGAAAAATGTGGATAACACGTTGAAGAAAACGTTGATCGATTTATCCTCTGCGATTTTTTTTTTTTTAACAAATTATCGATTTGAGTAAATTAATTTTAAGGAAAGGTGTCCTCTTGCGTGCAGTTGTCACACACACTTTCCACAGCTTTCGAATTTCAATTTAATGCTTGATGAAATTTTAAGAGGGGAAGAATTACATATCGTTACTTCGAGGCTTTGTTACAAGGGACACGCTTAAATGGAATCGAACCGGGTCTGTACATCGAAGTAGAAAATTGAGTTTCTCAGTATGGTTCCACCAGACTTGATGAAATTAAGCGGGGGCTGTTTCCACCCTTGTATTGTTGTAACGAACCTCTGCTCAGTTTCTAATTATCGTGCAAACCCCGTGTACGTTCGTTTAAAAGGAACGTACGTTCGTTAATACTTTAAAAGGGATTCCGATTTGGAGGGTGTAAAAAGTGTGATTATTTGTCAATTTTCTGCGACCATTCATGAAAGTAAAGATATTCGTGAAAGGATCTTTGGAAATTTAAAAAAACTATTGATCTATTGATTCTATTTTAATAAAAGTTTGAATTCACTTCGTTTATCTCGAGTAAAATTCTATTCTTATTCTCTATAAAAATCGATGATAAATAAAGTAGATCAAGATATTCATATTGGATCCAAAATTAACAACACATTATTATACATTAGTCTGAACAAGAAACAATTTCAAAAAGAAAAGAATTTCATTTCAACTTAATATTTCTCAATAGATTTCACTTGGAACAAAAAAATCCCCAAAATAGTGATTTCCAGATTATTTCCCTAGTCAATAGTCTCCAGCAGTGCACTCTAACGATTTCGATTCGCAACAATAGGATCAACAGCCATCTGCATTGAGACAGTCCTATCCCCCATTTCACTTCATCCAAACTTCAATTGCTCTTAACAAATAAATCTCAATATTTTTATGCATCAACCTTATTACACTTATTTTTCAAGCCTCTATAATCTATTCTCTGAAGATATCCTACGGATATACAACACCTTGTACAAATTTCTACCCACAATTAACGAAATCGCACGGGTATGGCTATCGCTAATCCTCATCGAGTCCCTTGTTCGTGAAAGTAGGAGGAAATAAAACGAATCGCCGCCTATTTCCGTGGTGCAACGCCACGGTGATTGCGCGAGGAACACCACCTTGCAAAAAGCAAGCATTTTCCTCGACGGTGTTCACGTAACTCGTCGCCTTTCAAAATTAATCAGCCCCCTCCCTCCCTCC
>NW_006263346.1:1083195-1084238 GCF_000469605.1 Apis dorsata
TCCCTCCCTCCCTCCCCTTCGAAGGAAGAGCTTTCAAATTTCTTTCGCAACCGTGGTATTGGGCAAGCGTGCGACGACAGGCGAGGAGAAGAGAGTTTTATATACATTGTGCTCTGTGCTTGTGTGCGCAATTAGTCACGGCCGAAGATTCTGGCCAATTACGTTAACCAGGTTGACGGGGATATATCCAGAGCGCGAATGCGCCTATTACCGTCCGCATACCGTCGCGGATATTTTAGATTTGGTTACTGCTCGCGTTACCATCCATGAATATTTCGATGTTTTATTGGAAAAAAAAAATAAGTCGAGGAAGAAGGGGCTTGTAAGTCATTGGACATTCGAGGGTATTTTTAAATATAATCATATTAATGATGGCAGGGTAGTGTTTGGTATTTTCTTGCTTGGGATAAAGATTAAAGATATCGCTTTCTCTGAAAGATTCTCGAAGAATACGGTTAAGTATTCACAGAATTCGAAGAATTAATCTTGAAAGTTATAATAAAATTTATCGATTTATAAGGAAGAATTGAAGATAATGGATACACGTGATCTTGAAAGATATGTGAACCGAAGCGGAAAAATTCCTTTCCAATGTGTTGCATGTTGCAAAGAAAGCGATAGAAAAGAATAAATATTTTAATACATCCATTGTGTTCAATCTACCGTCAATATAAACTACCATCATTATTTCGTTCAATGCAAAACTTCTTAAGTAGCATAATATTTAAAAATTGATATAAATTAACATTAAATATTTTTTAAATATTTTGTAAACATTCATAAAAATCATTTTTATTAAATATTTATTTAAAAAAAAAAATAATTAAATCCTCTTCGAAAGAACATTTATTTATTAAGATGACCTAATACGTGCTGCACACGTATACGCAACTTCCATCGCCCTTCTATTTTTCCTCTCTTCTTCTCGTCCCCCATTTTCCCACTCTACCACCACCCACTTCGATTTTCAATCGTGGTATCCGACGATTTTCCTCGAGCCACAACGAGCCACACTCGAACGACCGTCGACGATGTTCAACGCA
>NW_006263346.1:1084615-1086368 GCF_000469605.1 Apis dorsata
CTCCGTTTAAACGGATGCCGGTTAACGACTGCATTAGAATTGCAAGCGAGATGCGGTCTCGAAGGTAGCGGATTTACTTGGAACCGCAGAAAGTTGTGCGTGTTCGAACACGAAGTTGCAGCCGAGGAATTTCTCGCGACGATTCACGAGAATTTTCGCATTTCTTTTTTTTTTTTTTCCTTTTTTTTTAGTTTTAATTCTTTATAGGATCATATGATTTGGAAGTAATATTTATTATACACACTGTCATCTGCAACTTTTTGGATAATTTTTTGGAAATCAAAATTCAATATTAAATTTTCAATTATAAATTTAATTATTTTAAATATACATGAATGATATGTTGCACGTTCAAGAATATATTAAAGCAGTACTTGTAGTTTATCTAATAATGTAATCTAAATAATTTTTAAACACAGATAAAAAGGTATATTAAAAATAGTGCTATAAAAATAATTTGAATAAATATCAAAAAGCACTTGCCTTAAATTAATTGAAAAAAATAAAAAATTTTAATCATACTATTCGATTTCTAAATAAATATATCCAAAAATAAAAATATTGAACACTCCTGCACACTTATCATTATTCTAATTTCTAATCCATTACGAATAAAAGTTTATTGCTCCGTCTCGTTCAATAGAAAGATTGCATTGAAAGCAATATTCTTCTCGTATTCGCGTTATCGATGCCTAATTGGCCCAGCGGGTAGGGAATAAGCCTTGGAATAAGTCTCCATCCGCCTGATACATCCTTTATCCCATTAGGCGTCATTGTTGGTGCAACGGAGATATGGGTTTCGCAATAATACAGTGAACTTTTCTACGCGCGAACGGCCTTGCCTTTTTACATCGGCAACGGCTGTGTGTGGGTGTCACTTACTTTCCTGCCTTGAAAAACCTTTCACTGTTTTGCACCTACATAGACACGCGGTAGACAGCCGCGTGCCGTTGCCATAAAATCAGAGAAATCTTGGGAGCTGTGTAACTCGTTCCATATACCGTTCAGCGGATTCTATTTTGTTGCTCGACATTGCGTTTATTCCACATGGTATGTCGGTATATTACGATCGTGGGTACACGAAGGAAAAATGGTACAAACAGTGGGAGATATTTAATTGGAGGGAACTGTGATGTTAAATTTTTGTTCTTTCATTTCAAGCGTTTGAGAAACTTGAGATATTTATATAAATTTTGTTTAACGTTTGGATTGTATTAATATTTATATTAGTTAATGTTTGTATTAAGATTGATTTTTGGAAATTGATATGTAAAATGTTATAAATAATTTTCTTTTTGAAATAGAGAGAATATAGAAGAAAATTAATTGTTGCATCTTGTTATCTAATCTTTTTCAAAATCATTGTGAAATTTTTCTCAAGAAAATTATTACAAAATTCTGAAATCTAGTTATCCCTAAATTATTCCCTAGATAATATTCCTTTATTTCGAATTATTGTTTCAATTCGTGTAAGAAACTTTCTGTTTCGTTGCAGGAAAGTCCATAGAATGTATAAATGTCACGTCATTTTAAACCAAGAAGGGTACAATCGTCGTTTGTTTGAAGTTTATATGTCCCGCCCAATAAAATCTCTAAATGACACCATGTTACTGTTATGTAATCCAATACAGTCTAATGTGGTATATAATATGCAAGAACTTCGATGAAATTACAAAACGCTGATTACGCAATTTAGTGACCTTTCTCAATTTTGATTATTCAACTGCAGAATTCCAATAACTTTAAAAAAAAA
>NW_006263346.1:1086569-1089777 GCF_000469605.1 Apis dorsata
ATTAAATATATTTTTAAACTATTTCTACTCTGTTATAATTGATCGATTTTTTTCAAAGATCCTTGGAGTCCAACTCCAAATCGAATCCATTTTTGTTTTTTATTATATATACATTACAAAATAATGTAAAATTTATCACAATTAAAATCTCATTTATGCATATATCAAACGATAATTACAATTATTAAATTGTTAAAATGAATTATTCATCAATTTATCAGGATAATACAAACGTTTTAATACAAATTCATGTAAAATCATGTAAAAATTTATTAATTACCATTCGAGATATTCGTGGCTCGAATACTGTATTGAAAATTTGACAACCAACGTTTCTCCTATCGATATAACGTTTAACCATTAAAAAAAAAGTGGCGAAATTTTTAAACAGTGTTTCGTTCGCCTTCTTTTTTAAAAGTTCTTTCAACGACGATACGATTGCATCGTTAACTCCTTGCCTTATGACGTTGATCCATACTAAATTGTGAAACTTTACGAACTAAATGCGGACGTTTCGCTTCAATTTTCGTTTTTTAATTCAAAATATATAATTGGTTATTAAATTTAAGAATATGGTGTATATTATTTCAACAGTTTTTATTCATTTTATTGAATAAATAAAACGCTTAATTTTAATTATATAATTGATAACAAAAATCATGATTATAAATACAGTCTCGCTCAAATATAATTTTAATAAAAATTTCTTTTTCATGTATATCAATTTCGATCCTTTATTATTTTTCCATATCATAAATTATCAAATATTTCTTTATATTTTTTAATACTTCATCTCTTCAGAGTTGAATTTGGTGTGAACTGTTCCTCAAGATTTTTGAGCGGGGGTGTATATCTGATTTTTAAACGGTTATCAGTCCTTGAGCCAATGTTAATCGCGTTAATTACGGTCCAGACTACGGTTAAGTAGGAAACGATTTAGATTAATATTACAAACCAATTCACCACTGTATAGACGACCCTGATATTTTTCTTTCGTTGAGTCACTTCCCGTTTTACCCTTATGATTATTCACGAATTTATTTTACTTTATGTCCTCCAATGCTTCTTTTTAACGTAGCTGCATTGGTCTTTTAGTTGACGAGCATGTCGCTATAAATGACACACTTTTACGATGTATATATCACTCATATCTGTCACCACTGTGTAAATTATGAGTGTCTATCAATTTAGAAATCCTTCGAATATTTTTCAATCGAATTATATATATTTCTCAATTTCGAAATTTAAAATATAAAATTTAAAATATCGAATGGAATATATTAACTTTTTGAATTTCTAAAAATTATGATAATTATATTTTTCTTAAAAAAAAAACTCAATAAAAGTAGTATTTTTAAATTTTCAAAATTATAATTAAAATTTACAATTAGAGATACGATGGAAATGAAAATTTCAAATGGAGAATTCTCAAAGATTTCCTTTCTTTTTCAAAAAAAAAAAAAAAAATCGAATTTTCGAAGGACATTTAGATAGACATCCCGATGCCTGGCCTTAGGCATCGGCCACAGAACGACCTTCATCCTTCACCGATCTGCAATCTCAAATCTCTTTCTCTCTTTCTCTCTCTCTCTCTTTTTCCATTCTTCGTTCCACTTCTCCTTTTCTCTCCTCCTGGATTTTCTCAAATCCACGATCATCCATCCATCGCGTATCGTTAATGTATTTCACAATCTCTTCCTTTCCATCGAAACCTTCATCGTCCTTTACTCCTCCATCATCCGCCGATCATTTCATTTTTTTTTCACGGCCGTTGCTTCACGACGCTTCGTATTTGTTGTAGACGTTTTTTTTTTTCTTTTCTTTCTTTCTTTTTTTTTTTTTTTTCTTTTGAGTTGCTAGCCCCTATCCTGTTCCTACTTTCTGTTTCAGATTTCGTACGAACCGTCGTTGCACGGTACGAAAGGCACCGAGAGCGACGAGGATGATGTAGCCGTCCGGCGGCTGCCGATTCACGAGAATAGCATCGAGAGGATGTACACGAACGAACAACGTACACGAACAAACGAGAAGTTGTTTGTTGCACCTCGAGGCGATTCGATTCGTAGCGCGTTAGAGAATAAAAAAATCGAGACCAAAAGGATTATCACTGCCAGAGTAATAACGACGCTCGATTAAAGAAAAATCGTTCCGTCCCCAGTTCCATCCTGAGACTGACGAAAAAGAAAAAAAAAAGAAAGAAAAAAAAAGAGCAAAGAGAAGAAAGAAGGGAAAAAAGTATCTCTTTCTCTCTCTCTCTCTCTGTTCGATCCTCTCTCTCTCTCTCTGTCCATCGTTGCTCGAGATCAAAAAGACTGAATATCAAAGAGAGGCAAGATGTTGGGAGTGAGTCAACCGGGAAATCCACCCTCGAGCCTGCGACACTCGGCGAGTTTCTCCTGTTTACAACGCGGTACCGCGAGCGAGGGGCACAGGGCGAGGACCTCGACGCTTCTCCAACAGCCGAGCCTCCAGCTGAGCAACAGCCAGCACCAATACACCCCCGGCCAGGCCGCGTCGTCCCTCCTCCAACAGTCGGCGGGGGCCGTTCAACATCGCATCGAGGCGTTGGAAGCCGTACAAGACGCCGGCAACGATTACGGTTTCGTGAAGTTACGCCCACGTCTGCGTAGCACGAACGCGACACTCCACTACGAGGAGGAATTGGCCGCCCAGAAGAACGCTATATGGGATAGGGACGCGTCGGCATTCAGCGACCGCGAGTGCGACGCCAATTACAGGGATCCGTCCCTCAAGATCAAGGATAACAGGGAACACTCGCCCAAGGGTGCGACGAATTCGAAGAATCAGAACCCGCTCAGAGGCGCCCTCATACTGTTCACCTCGACTTCGTCCTGGTGGAAGGCCAGGCAACGGGAGGATCAGCTGAACGCCGCGGATCATCGCTCGTTCGCCTCGACTACAGGCGTGGCGTTGACCTCTTCCGAGCGAAAGTGGTCGAGCACCTCGATGGCGTCCCCCTCGAACGAAAGAAAGTGGCCCTCGGTGGTCACCTCGCCCACCAACGATCGGAAATGGTCCGTGGGCAACAGCAGCAGCAGCAGCAGCAACAACAACAACAACAACAGCAGCAACAACAACGGTAATAACTCTTTGACGTCGCCGGGTAACGAGAGGAAGTGGACCACCACCAGATCGTCCGTCTCGTCGAACTCGGGGCAACAGGACAGGAAATGGCGGTCCCTCGGCG
>NW_006263346.1:1091264-1095144 GCF_000469605.1 Apis dorsata
TTCAAAGAGAAGGACGTGTGCCAGTGCAAAGTGTGCTGGACCAATATGCAGCAGCAAAGATGTTTCGTAGAAGAGGTAAGTGGGGGGAGGGGTGTAGTTGGAGGAGGAGAGAATTTCGTTCTCGGACAAATCGCGCCCTCCTTTATCGCCTTCGATATTACCGTTATAATCTTCTCATCTTTTTATGCGTCTCCCCGCGTCTGTCGCGTTTATCTTCGGTTATTCGAAGAGGATAGCCTTCTTCAAGAAAGGTTTCCTCTTTCGAAGGAAACGAGGATGGAAAGATATTTCTGTTTAGAAACGATTCGATGAAACGATCGTTTCTTTAGTTGAGATTTGACGTATGATTCGTTTGATACCCGATAATTCGATTGAGCGCAACAAATAAAATAAATGGATTTAGGGAAGAGATGTAGAGAAATATCGAGGATGTTTGTGTATTTATGGAAATTTGAAATACGTTAAAATTTTTTCTCAATTAATTTTATACGTTAAAATGTATTTAAAATATATATATATAGTTTCTTCGCTTATCGGCAGATGGAGCCACGTGGTCATATTTGTAAATGATATACTTTCGATTTATTTTTATGATTGTATTTAATTAAAAATCAAATGCAACTTTATTATAACGTTTATGAGATCAAGTATTTGCATAAAAATTCGCAATCTAATTATAAATTAAAATTATCCTGATGACATAGACGTTTCTGATACTTTCAGACTTTTATAAATGTGATGTTATTCAAGTATTAAAAGATAATAAATAATAGCTTATTGTATTAAAATATAATATTTACAACGTTACGTAATAGGAAATTTGATAAAATCGGCAGTATATTTTTTTGTTATTTGAAAATTGATATGGAAGATATTTGTTGATTCAAAATTTCGTCCACAAAAACGAAAATATTGAGATGGAACTGATAGTACGAGGCCAATACACTTCCGCTAAGAGGAAATTTCTCCGAGGAAATATTTTCAGTCAGTTTGGAATATGCGGTCGATAAATCAAGCGACCCATGCTTTTGCTTTTCAATTTTCTGCCGGCCAACGAACCTGTGTTTCGATCCCCGCGTTGCATTTACATAATTGATATCACGGTTTATCGATCTCGTTGAAGCTTTCAAATTTTATTAAGTTGATTGTTAAAGAAAATTGATATTATCGAGTTAGGGAATAAATTAACTAAGAATTAAATTACGATTAAGGAAACAATAAAAATTTGAAAATAATATTAATAACAATGTATTGAATTTTCTTTGTCAAATCAAATTTTTGAGAAATTTGAACAGTTTATTTCTTTAATAGTTAAAATTGTAAAATGTATATCTTCATTACTTTGTTTTCTGATTTTTATTTCAAAAGTAATAAGTTAAATTGACAGAGTATAACAAAATATTGTAATATTTAATACCATATAGGAGAATATTCTATACTATTATATTTATAGCCATAGTAGGAAGTAGATATTGATCTAACTTAGGTTTTTCGACTTACATGTGGAGAATATTTATCTATCTTTTTCTTTATATCAATATTATTTTATTATTTCACTTTTCTTTTATTCAAACTATTTTAAACACTATTTTACACTACAACAAAATTATTAACAATTATTGATTAAAAATAACATCTTACCATAAAAATAAAGTTCTATTTTACAATCGTTCGTTCGTCGAAAATATATCGTTATTCAATTTTTTGCAATTTTCTTCTCATTTCTAAAGAGATAAAAACTACACATGCATTTCATAAATGCATTTACAATACGAAATATTGCCTCGCCTCAAATATAATTTACACTCTCACTTTTAAAATTTTCATAAATGAATAAATAATTTCGAACTCGCAATAATTATCCATTCTCCGCGCCAATATCGCATCATTAATAACGTGTATACCACCTGTCTAGACTCGTCATTAATTAAATTCGAACAGCGATTAATCGAGTGACGAATCTCAACATTTCGCAGCATTTTAACGCGAGAGAAAGAGAGAGGAAACACTGAACGAGAATGATTTAACGATCGGATATATCGATGATACAGCTTTGGGATCACTGATTTTACGAGTTCACACGCTTCACGGGTCGAGCGATACCCCGTCGTTGCGCTTGTTGGACAAGATAAGGGACACGTGCTGTTTAGTGGCAGGGTTGATTCACCGCTAATGTTCTCTAACCCAATTTACAGGCAACAGAAAGTGCAATTGTTAATCGAATTGGTATCTCGTGGAAGGCGAAATAATTCTTTCGGTTATTCTAAATTATTCAATTCAGAGTTTAATAAAAGATGGCATTATGGTGATGTTCTAATTTTTGTATTTAAAATAATTTTTTTTTTAGAACAAATTTTTGACAGAATATTGAAAAGGACGTAGAATTTTAGAACGTAATGATTCATATTTATCGTGAATTTTTATATTGTTTTAATGTTAAAGAAAAGATGATTTTCTTATAATATTTTTAGTAAAAAAAAAAAAAAGAAGAAGGTGATGATACTTATCTTGTTTGTTTGAATTGTTGTTTTATATTTTGAATTGGAAATAAAAATGATTTAGGAATAAATTAAACAGTTAATATATGTATAATATTAATGATGAATAGCTGTTTATGCATAATAGTTATGCGTAACTCGAGATCGCGAAAGTTTAATCATTACTTTAAGTTTGGAAGTTATCCAATCCAGAGAGAATGTTTTCTCTCTGAAAGTCTATTGTGTGAAAGTAGTCTGTTTCAGTTTACGTATGGGGCATGGAATCCTAACTAGTTAGTAGGTATCTTTGATATCGAGCCTTTTAAGGAGATCCCTCGCGTTTAGGATACGCTTTCACAGTCACTCGCTCGAACAGAATTATCATCGCGATTAAGTGAATGAATTTTCTGCGAAAGTGTAAACAAGTGGATTCTCCCTTACACTCCAAGATATATTGCAAATAAAGATATATTACAAAAAAAGAAAGAAACAAATAAATTTAATAGCGGTTCAAAGTTCTTCGTGCAAGAAGAAAAATGACAAGAGCAAAATAGAAAATTTTAAATTTAATTTAACTACGAGTAAAATTACCTCTCATTTGTTCTCACGGATAATTATTCGTGAAATAAATGGAATTGTAAAAAAAAAAAAGAGAATCTCTAAATAAATCCTATCCTCAAGAACCCGTGTGCAATCGCGTGGCTTCTCGTCTCGTTGTTAACTGTATCGAATGTTTGAATTAGGTTGCCGCCCCTGACCCCTTATTTTCGCTGCTCGTATCGAACGAGAGCCCGTTATTCTTGGGACGCAGTAGGGTACAGAGTGGCGGAGGAAGTCGTATTTCTATCCTTCCAGTATCTACTCTATTATTAGCAACCGCTGCAATGGCGGTGGACGCGGCTCGACTGGATTTCCGTTCGATTTTAAAACGCTGCCGCATCCTCGTGGCCACGAGCTTCTGTATCTCTCTCTTTCTTCATCTTTCTTCCTCTATCTCTCTCTCTCTACCCGCTCCTTTATCTTTTTCTTCTCGAACGGCCGATTCCCTCTACGTATGCCTGTCTCTAGGTAAGCCTTGTTGCGGATTTTCATCACGTAGCTGTGCGGTGGTGGAGTAATTTTTACCACGGCGCGTCAAACTCTCTCGAATGCACGAATTTGCACGGCTACGTTTTATGGCTACGTATATATAAGTTCGAGCGTAGGTGTGGTACACCGTGGATCGAATAAATCGATCAGCTGGAATATCTTATCTTCTGTTTTCGATAGGATTGAAGAAAAAAAGAAAAAAAAAAATGAAAGCTGTAAATGGTCTCGAGGAGAGAGAGATGTTAGATGTAGATCGATAAAAAGTGGAATCGCGTATGATGCGTGTTTGAAGCATTTTTTTTTTTTTTTTTTAA
>NW_006263346.1:1095350-1096151 GCF_000469605.1 Apis dorsata
TCCAAGCGATCGAGTTATTTACTTTCTATAATACTTTCGTTTCACTCGGTTTTTTTTTACAAACAACGGTGTCGAGCCACCGACATTTAAATTGCCCGCCCCGGTATTTTTATCGATTCTCCGTGTTTTCCATTCGAGCAAGACATTGTACACAGAGTTTTAATATATATAAAAATGAAATATCTTTTGTAGATCGATTCAAACAAAAATTGATATACAAAAAGATCGGTTAAGACTTGTTTATTAAAATATAAGCAATTTTAGTTTCATATCGAAATCATTTCTATTTCTTATATATTACTCATTTTGTCTCACTTACAAGCAAACATATAATTGATAAATAAGCCTCATTTTTGTATACAAAAAAACTCTCGTGTTTGATCTCGCTCGATAAATATATCAACACCTTTGTACGCAAAATTCCTCAAAATTATTTTCAAATTGTTTCGAACAATGTTCCTTTAACCATATCTCGAATAGAATTTTATGAGCCAAGATTCTTTCCGCTATCTCCGTCTAATTGCACGATCTCTCTCGTGTATCCTCGATATCTGAAAAAAAAAAAAGGAAATTTAAATCAGCAGATATAACTTAAATTTCATTTCTCCAAGCTCTTTTGTTCTCAACTTTTGTTCGTGCTCTTTGTTCGTGACGATTTCACCGGCGATGCGTAACCACGAACCGTCTCCCTTCGTTCCCCTTCCATCCTCGTTTACCCTCTGTTCTATTCCTCCTTCTTCCCTCCTCCTTTCTTTCTTTTTTACATATATATATATATATATATATATATATATATATATA
>NW_006263346.1:1096431-1113106 GCF_000469605.1 Apis dorsata
TGCTACTAATTCGCTATCCGACTCGTTGAATTACCGCGTTCCTTCATTTTTTTTTTTCTCTTCCCATCGTTCGTTGAGAATGCGGCGTTAAATTCGCGTTGTTTCGCCTTTCTCGTGGTACGCGCCAAATGCTTGAATTCGAACTACAAAAAGGGATATGAATCGTGAATCGATGACGAGGGAGTCAGGGAGAGGCAGATACATTTATTACAGATTTATTGGAGATTTTTTGGATCGTTGCAATGAGATCTGAGTTTGTGTCTTGCTTTTGTATCCAGGAAAAAAATTATTTTTTTTATTATTAATACAGTGATGATTATTTGTGTAGTGTATAAAATATACTATGTAGAGTTTCTTTGCAAATAAATGAATTATATTTAGGAGATCAATGGAAAAGGAGAGGAGTATCATGTTTATAAAAAGTATAAATTTAGAGGAGAATAAATTTTACAAGTTTAGAAATGATGATAAATCTTGATTATTATTATTTTATTTAAATTATTATTCGTTTGTTTTGTATGTGTTATTAAGAATATATTTTATAAATATTTAGATAATGATAATAATTTTATGTAATTAAATGTGTTACCAATTTTGTTTTTAAGATCTTTTCACTTTCGTATCTCGATGATGAATAAAATGAAATATACGCAGAAGATATAAATTGTACAAGACTCGGTAAGTTTCTAAATTGAGAAATATTTATTTTGTTTGAAAACAATGTGAGATTTAGTTACGTTCCTAGTATTATGCCACTTATCTACTAGATATTTATTTACTTTTAATACGGAAGAAGTAATAATGCGATTCATAATAGTACATTAAAACGAATATAAAAGTTATAAATTTTTGATAATAACAAGTGTTTTAATTTTAAAAAGAAAAAGAAAGTTAAATATCAATATAAATGCTTTGAAAAAAATTTTAAGATCTGAAAGTTATCTTTCATTAAAGATAATAAAATTGCCCAATAAAAGTGAGATTATTAGGCGATTATTGTATTTAGAAATGAATTATTAGAAATTAATTTTTAAAATATATTTAATCTTTATCTTTATTTTCAGAGAAGGCAATTTATTTATTTATTTATTTATTTATTTATTTATATAAATGTGATTGTATAAAATGCGAAAAAATAAGAATTTGAAAAATGATTCGTGTCAGTTGTAGTCTTGTATTATCAAATTAGGTTGAAGTGAACTTGAATTTGATATGAGGTACGGAAATATAGACGTAACTGGATCTACCAAATTACATCTGCTGTGTTTTAGTAGGTCACTGAGAAACTTATAATTTCAACAAACAAGAGAACCAACATAGATCTTATATTATTCCAAAAAAATTATTTTTCCAAAGTAAACTAATAAAATTTGTTCATAATTACTTAAAAATTTTCATTTACATAATAAAATATTAACTTGCGCCATCTCTGTAAGTACATATCTATTTATATGTTTTTCAAATTTTATTTTTTCACTCAGTAATCTCTAATTTTTAAAGTCAGATATTGTAATTAATTTCAATTATTTCAATCATTTTAATTATTCTAATAAAATATTATATTCTATTTCTGTTAATCATAATTTCTATTATAATGATTCTCATTGGACAAACAAAATTTTTCAAAACTTTTTTTATCAAACTCATTTTATTTATCGAAATACAATAAATATATGTCTTCATTTTCATCCCTATTCTATCCCTTCAATTATATCTTCAAATTGCCTCAAGGGTAATTTCCATTGACCTTAAGCTATGAATACGTTTTCAAAATATTCAATTATCCTGAGCTCCAGACTAGTCTTTCATTTTCTGTTCCTATGCAAGACTTAATAATTCTGTTTCCATTGTCCTTTAATCTTCTATCTTCAGATGAAGAAAGAAATTACTCTCTTTTTCTTCCTTTCAGTGCAAAGGTAATAATTTTCTTTACATCATTCTCTAATTCTTTTCTATCTTTTCTTTCTCAATCAAAAATTATTTTCTTCTAATAATACTAACATAACACTTGAGACATGCTATCTTACTTGAAAACATCTCAATCGACGACGTATTATCATTGTATTTCTTTTTTATTGAGTCATATCTGATTTATTTTTATATGTCGCAAAGATTATTTTCAATATATTTACTATAAATAACATAGAGAGTAAAGAATAAAGAAAGAATAAAGAGAAAGAAAAAATTTTTAAATTAGACTTATCATTAGTTTAAAATTTTAATCATGATATTATTCTGTTTATAAAAATATTCAATTATAAAATCAGATACTCAATATTTTTTTAGGTTTCATGATTAAACTTTTATTACTACGAAGTTTATGAATTGCAAAGATGACATCATAATAGTAAAACTTTAGGTATTAAAATTTTTCTTTCAAAATTAAATTTTTTAAAGATATAAAAAAAATTCCTTATTATTATAGATATATGACAGAATATTTATTTGCAATATATTTCATTCCATCACTAGCCACGTTTGACGATCCCGCTCAGTTGACTCACGATGACGTGCAAAAGCCAACGACAACTGAAGTCGAAGAAATGCTTGCGAGTACGAGAATGCGCTCAGGTATGCGGCAGTCGCGCGTTGAAAACATTCGCAGCGTGGAAGTCGACCGACTGAAGAAAGATTGTTATTTTAATCTGTTTAACTCCCTATAACGTCACTCAATTCAAAAATTACGCATATATATCGTACGTCTAGACAGAGCAATAATGCAACTACAAAAATGTCAGAAGATGATTGGAAAATAAAAATGTTATTAATGCAATAAGAATTTTTTATTATAAAATATCATTATTTTTAACCATAACTATCAATAATTTCATCATATTTCTTCATCAATATTTAATCTTCCATCTAACGGTACAAATCATTCACCATTGGATATCATTTTTATTTTAACAATAATTGCGTATAATCGCATCGAAATTAATTTAAAATCAAATTTCGCTCTTATCCGCACGATCGAAATTCCATTGGTCATCCATTGCGCATGTGTAATCGAATGCCCGCCAATATTATAGCAGTATTGCACACTAGTTTCTAGTGACTAGAGGGACAATAACGAACGTTCCGTTGTCTTCGAGAAAAATTCCCACGGTTGCGAAAGGGAACATCGTCGTCAATCACTCAGAGTATACGCGTTTTCAATCGATCTTTGCTTTCACGATATGCTCGCAGCTGAATAATCCCCCACGTTTCGTCCGAACATATATCAAAGCATAATATCTTTATGTAGGAGTTATCTCGTGAATATTTCTTACGCCGCGGGAACATGTAACGCGTTGCTTCGTATAAAATTAAACATTTCTAGGAAATTATTAAGAATGATTTTTAGAAGTATACATATATATAAATTGAATAAATTGTAGGTAAAGAACAAATAAAAATGATTTCTTTATGTACGTTACTCAGTTAAACTAGTTGAAGGCGCAAAACATCGATTTAATATTGAGGTTATGTTTATTATTTATTTGTTTAAGAAATTGATAGATATTTTATTTTGTTGTTTGTTCGTAAATGTTTGATTATTAAATTTTTTGTGAACAGTTATAATTTATTTCATAGGATTGAAATTATTGAAAAATTGATTGAACATCGAAGCTGATCTGAATTTTTAGATTGATAGATATATTTTATTCTGGAAATGTTTATTTTATTATTAAATTTATATTTTTGTTAAACTTTTGTGAATGATAAATTTTATTTTCTGGTTTTATTAAAGAATTATTACATGGTAAAAATTCAACATAGAATAGATATTATACTCTGATGTTTTTTCGTTAGTGGTTTTATTGTAGGTTATGTATCGATCATTCAAATTTAATCGTGGATATTTTTCATCCAATTAATTTTATTTATTAATTAAATAATTAATTTAATTCTTCTTCTTTAATTCTCTATTTACTAGCAATTGAAATTTTATTACGTATAATAGCTTTTTCTTTTATTATTGTTGATCGTAAATATCTTTTGATTAATTATGAATTTATAATTAATTGTTTAATTATATTATTATCTATAATCAGTTGTTTTAAATAAAGTTTCAATTTTTGGTTTTCATTTGAATAATGATAAATAAACTAAACAAATAAAATGAAATAATAAAAATAGTTCATAATTAATTAATAAAATTTTATATTGTTTCATTTTCATTTATCAATAAAGGAAATATTCATAATATTTACAATCTATATTCAATACATTCAACTTGTACAAACATAAGTCAAATTCATTGCAAAAACTTATCTAACCTAACCTGTTAAGATAGATTCATTGATATTTAAATAAAAGAATATATTCAGTTACATACATTATTATTGCATCTATAAAGTATTAGTCATCTAAAATATCATTAAAAATAGTTTCATTTTTATTCAAATAATTATTATTGCTATTATATCATTATTAGTATCAATAAATCATACATCAGAAAAATCAATATAAAAAAATATGTAGTATTCTAATAATTGTTTAATATATTCTATTCTCTTTTTTTTTATTCTTATATAACTACACTGAAATAAATAAATGTTGAAATTTTTCATTATAAAATTTTTTAATTACAAATAAAAATTGATCCTTGCTGAACTACATATATATTAAAAAATAGTGTTTTCTAGGTTATTTGATACATGTGTATAAAAAAAAAAAATAGAAAAGAAAATAATCATATTAAAAGACTATTATAGATGAGATGAATAAAGATACGAGATACATATAATTTTCCAGATCGGAGAAATGTATTCTTGAGGGCATCTATGAAAAGGGATTCATAGTTGAAATGGATTTTGAAACGTTCTGTAGGGCAGAAACCAAAGAAAGGACCATATAAGATAGAAGTATAAGATAGACCCCTGATGGCGATATCTCGCGGCAAAATCTTCAACCGGTCATGTCTGTCGTTGCGTCGAACCATGGTGATTTATCATTATTGAAATACGGACCATTTGAACCATCGCTGCCCACTCTGCTTGTGCACCACGATTTTCCATTTGAATAGTTCGTGGTTGGAAAGTTGACTTTGTGTTTCCGCTTTTCGTTATTAGTTTCTTGTTCTTCATTTTTTTCATTATTACATTTGAACCGAAATTTTAGTGATTTGTTACTTTCTTAGATTTTATTTGTTCGGGATTTAAAACTATGCAAATCCAGACATTTCATATTTTTTTTTAAAAAAATTAAATATTATAGATCTACATAAATATTACATAATATATGAATATTATTTATAAGTATGATATATTAATTAAGTAATATTTAAAGATGTATATAAATATTTTTAATAAAGATAAGAAATTAATTTTAAATATTATAAAATAATATTTAAATATCATTCAACATAAATATAATATAGCATAATACAATGTAAGAAAAAAAAAAGTTTCACTCTTCTAAGACGTAGTATAAATTTTGATTGCATGGATCATAAATTTTTTCCTGGCCAGACAGATGGTACTTAACCATGAATTCAATTTTGCCCAAACCGGATCTTGAGCACGTGGTAATGTTCCGCTACAAGTAGATAATATGTTGAAACGCATTTCGCTTCCTTTCACGATCAAATCCCAATTCTTTGTTTTATATAATCAAAAAAAGAAGACAAAAAATTCTTGCATAAAAATTTATGTGTTTAAACATGTGTTTAATTTTTTATATTATTAATATCTATAAGAATAATAGTGACTTAAAATAAAGAAAAAGAACATAACCTAAAAAATATTTCTAAGTAAATATGTCTAGAAAGTTTGATCTATATTAAACGAAGTTTTGTTTGAAAGTTTCTTCCTTTATCGTACAAAAGTTCGAAGAAGTTTCGTTAAGATTCCAAAAGTTAGGAAACGAACAATCTCTGAATTAATGAGTTGATGGTGTTGTGTAAAATTTATTTCAAAGCTTGTGAATGTTCTATATGAAAATCGCGGTAATATGTGAATTTGCGTACCGATCGAAATATTCTTGAGGTTATCAGCCTGCTATGCATTGCAATGGGATAGCGGATGTTTTTAGAAAATAGTTCAAGTAGCTGAGAAATAGGATGGAATGTATACTACGAAACGTAAGGTAATTTTAATTTATCAAATAACCAATTTCTGTTGCTACGGATTTATAAGAACAATAAAAATATTATAAAATTATTATAATATTATAAAAATATTGATATTTAGAAACTTTTTAATTTGAAATAAAGAACTGTGTTATAATAAACATTGATAAAAAAAACAATTTTAAAATTTTTCTTGAAAATATTTAAGAATTAAATATATAATGTTATAAAAGATGATGTACAATATACATAATTATATGTATTATATATATTATTGCATATAATGAATATAATAGATGAGAAAAAGTAATTAAATTGAATCTTATAATATAAAATTAACAAATGATTATGATTATGATTATTTAATGATTATAATATAAGTCTGATTTTCGTGTGTATAAGAAATGAAATTTGCACGCTCGTGTGAACAGTTGCTCAGTCGACAAACCATGCGGGGAAATATCCTTTTAAGATTTTTTTAAATTGCGGTCAGTGCGTTAATCATCTGATAAACGAGACTGGCCAAAGTTCCACTTGTTAAACCGCAAAAACCAGTGTCGTCCTTGTTAGACAACAGGATCACGAAAGAAAAAAAGATAAAAAGAAATGAGTTTAGCAGCGAGAAGGGCCACGACTTGTTGAGACGTGTTTAAACTTGTCGCGAATATTGTCGTATCACAGATGGTTGAAATTTGTGGTTAGAAATCGTGTTAAGCATGTTATTAATATTTTGTTTCTTTAGAATTTATTTATTTTTTTTTTAATATGAATACTATAAGAATGTGATTTTTATATAGTTAAAATAATTTTTTGATAATTTTATTATATTAATTTGATTTAAATTAATATGAATATCTGATTAAAGAAAAAATATAGAATATTATTTTTATCGATGATAAGATTTAAGCATTAGGAAATTAATATAAGAGTATAAAATTATTTCAATTAAAAATTTTTTCTTAATACAGAGAAATTTATAAAAAGGATTTTTCCTTTTTTTTTTAAATTATATTTTTTTTATTTTCATTTGAATTTTAAATATAAATTTTTATTCATTATAACGTGTGAATCATGTTACATATAATGAAATTAGTATATTGTGCATCTTTATATATAATATCAAATTATTACATATATATAATATAATAAAATTATTATATAATATATAGTATAGATATAATAGATCGTAAATTATTATAAATAATTAATTAAATAACAAAATTGAGAATAATGACATTAATTATCATAAATCAAGGAATTTTTGGCTTTTTTCCAGTAACATGTATTTATTTTATCTACTTCCTTTTTCACAGCTATAGATGTAGCAGATTCCTGTAATGCAACTATATTATCGACACAGATTTCTGTATTACCGACTGTATTATCACATATAATTTGCTTTTTAAACCGATAAGATGACACCACAAACAAGATATAAGAATAATTGACAAGATATATTTTTTCGTATTATAATTTGGAGGTTATCTATTCTCCGTTTGTATAAAAAACAAATCCATAATAATTAATTTAATAATTTTAACCATAATAAATAATTTAATGTTAGAATTGAAACTTAATTTTACATTAATATTCATTAACATTAATAGTTATATTAATAATATATTTATATATTATTAATTATAAATTAATTTTTTTATATGTTGTAAAGAATTTATATATATTTATATATTTTGTTTTTTTTTAGAATCATATATTTTTAAATGCATAAATAAAATATTCAAATATATAAGAAATAAATTTCCTTTTTTAAAAAAATAAACATCTTCATTATTATTATCGTGTTTTGACAAATTATAAAGCCTTGTCTTTATTCCCTTTGATTCCCCTAAGATTATGCATCAGGCCCACATGACCATATAAAAAATCGAACGTACAGATCATAAGAGCTTATCTAAATGAAAATCATGTGTGAAAAGATGCAAACAATTCATGGATCATGTTCGTATGCCCGCATGTTCGTGGAATTCCTAGCACGTGGATGTTGGGAGAAAAATGCTTTGTTTGCCCCATGAAAATATAATGCTTCGTACCGAGTATTTATGTAAATCGATGGTACGTTCCTGTTGATTTGCAATTGTATCTTAATTACGATTATACGGTTCGTATGCATATATATTTCTCATCGATTTATATCGTCTCTTATCAAATCGATGCTCATTTAACAAGTTGAATGTCTTTTTCTATAAATTTTCAATAAATTTTTGTTATTGATATTGGAAGAATCATTGAATTTAAAATACATGAAACATATACCGATCGTATTTATCTTCTCAATCCATCTTCATTTTTTTTTATTATATCCCATTGACCAATCAAATAGTAGCACGTGGAATTTTTACACAAATTTTCATATCATGCGTCCAAGATATCTTAATTTTAAATAATGTTCCAGTTCTCGAAACATGTAAACTTTAGCTCCTAATTTCACGACTTTATATCTTTTTCCATCGAATATAATATATATAGTGGGAAAAGCGTCTTTGAGCGCCTAACATCTCAGATTTTGCCTATAACTTGAATCTTTGACTCATTTGCATTGTGGACTAGCCTTTAATCGTTATACCTGCCACGTACAATGCGTACCACGCACACTCTCGTTGTACAAACTAATGTACACGTAAACATGAGATGCCGTGCCACTTAATCACCGTGTCAGTCTATCCACTTGTATTGGGAATGCGGGTACAAATACACAGTTCCTCAGGTGAGTATGTGGGTATTATGGTAAGATTTAAATTTTGGTTACAATTTGCTGTTAATTTCACTACTCTTCCTATATTTCTCCTTTTCTATTTCTCTCGCTCTTTCTTTTCTTCCTCTTTGACATATTAAATATAGCATGAAACTGAATTTCCATTAACTATAATGGAAATTCGTATTGCAGACAGAAATATTATTCATGACCAGTTATAAATTCGTGCAACGTTTTGTTTTCAACCGCGTCGATGTATGCGTTTACGTTGATTTCCCGAATGAAATAGAATGTGGGTAGATTGTCTACGTTCTCTCGTTCAATGAAGACAACATATGATGTCTGTTTTCTTGCTGATTTCAGTTTGTTAAATTTCAACTGATGACATATCGTTGATAATATTAATTTGTCATATCTCGAAATAAAAATCTACTTCATTTATTATAGGATTAATATAAAATTTTTCATTAAAAAAATTTTTTAATTTTTTTTAAAATAATTTTAAAATTATTTTTATATATTTTATTCATATTCTTGTAAGTCTTCGATGAAATGTTATTTATATGGATTATTATTAAAAAAACTATCTTTTTTATTTTGAATATAGAATTTAATTTAAGAATATAATATTTATGCTATGTTGTTATTTACATTGTTATTTAAGTCTTTTATTTAAAAACAAATATGATTAACCTTGATTTCTTTGAGAAAAATTGTCTAAAGAAATTTTGTGTTATATGATCCTTTGAAATCATCTATTTCACATTTATATTTTTTTTTTTTCTTAATACCAATATTACAAAAAATATTAAGATAACTTATTTCTAATAAAATATCCTCTAAATTCTTTAAATTCTTATTTTCGTATCAAAACATTTTCATTAGATTCACATTTTCAAGTTTTTCAAGTTTATAAATAAACTAGTAAAATAAAAAATTAATTTATTACTTAATTTATATATATATTTTACATATAATTTTTTGTATATGTAACAATTATGTAAAATTGAAAACAATTAATAAATATATAAAATATTTTTATCATTTCTGTTTATTTAGCAAATAGTTCACATTATAACAATTATTCTTTCTATCTTTTCATCATTATCATGCTAATATTTTCAATTCAGATAATATTGTCTTATCAAATACTGCATTTTAGTGCCTCGTATTACGTTGTTACAGCCCACTCGCAAAATCTCCGCCCATAAATTAAAGCACCCGTTTATGAACAATATGATGCAAACGAGAAATAGGGCATTTAGTACGTAACCTCAATTTCAAATTTCGCGCGAAACATCGAATCCAATTGTGATGATGTTCACGCGTAATAAACACACTTTGATCGAAAGAGCATTGAAGCAACGGCATATTTGCAGCTTCAACATGGTACAATTGGTTCGAATAAATTATAATTTATGTTGCAATCACATTGATCACAATCGTCACGATAACATATTTCAATCTTCTGCATCCCATTTCATTTCGAGGAGTGCAAATTGATTTTTCTATTAATCATGATCACGATATTTTAAAATGAATATTAACTGACAGATGAGGTTAACTTTTTTATCAATTCATTTTGAACGAAACTTGTCTTCTGTTAATTACTGTAATTGACGAATATAAATAAACTATAAAACTATATGAAATATAATTTTCTAATTGCATTAATATGTTTCATTAAATTGTAGTTAATCATGTTAATTTATTTCGTATTAAAATAAAATTAAAAGTTTCAGAGAAAAATGATAATTGAGGAAAATAATAATACGATAGCTATAAAAAAATAAAAATAATGTTTAATTTTTCAATATATTGGATATCTCGTGATAATTTTTAAATATTAAGTATTTAGTGACATAAATGAAATAATAAAATGTAAATATAAAATTAAGATTATTATTTTGTTAATTACTTTAAATGCTATATATTATGTATCATCAATAAATATATTCTCTTTGTAATTCTTTATATTTATTTAATTTAAAAATGCACCAAAATATATTAATTTTTGTACAAATAAGATAATTCCTGAATTATTAGTGATAAGTATAAAACAAAAATTAAATTGATACTTAAGTGACCAATTTAGTTAGAAAAACGATGAACGAGATTTGTCGGATAAATGTATAACTACGTGACGACTAATATCTTGGGATTATAGTAATAATACGATTCAACTCGAGGTAATTTTATCTTACCTTTTCATTTCTCATTTTTTACTCGACGTTCCTTGATAATCCTCTTATAGAAGCGTAAAAATATTTCATGACGATCACAAATCAACGAGATTTTTTTGCGTAATTGTTACAAATCATGGAGCATAAGATATATAATTAATATTTAAAATTTGACAATTATATTTAAAATTATTTATAAATTTTGAAGAATTTATTATATAAAATTTGTTTTAATTATATAAATAAATTCTTTTCAATAAATAATTTATTGTTAAAAAAAATATATGCAAACATAACATACATATTATATGTATAATCATTTTACAAAAAAATTTTTAGAAAGATAATTTCGTTTCTAAAAATTTATTTTTAAGTTAGTACATATATGTATAATATACCATATATATGTTTAAAATATGTTTAAAATTCTATTAAATTGTATTGCTGTACTATTCGCGCCAGATATAATATCAAAATCTCAAACTATATAGCACATCAGACGATATTTGACAAGTTGCATAAATGTCCCTATCACATTCGATATCATGGTTTAAAGTATATATATGATTATAGAACATTTAAAATTATATTAACATCTTCCTTTTTGTCCCTTATTTACACACTTATATGTATTCTTGTATAAAATTGAAATTTTTCTACTGTAAAATATATTTCTATGTTAATAATATTTTAATTTTATTGTACATAATCATAAATATCATTTAATCAAATTTATTAAATTCATTAAAGAATAAATATTTTTAATATTTTTAACGAAAAGAACATCACATATAAACAAATTTATTTGTCGCTTTATTTTGATAAATATATTATACATATTATTAACTGTAGTGTCAATAAACTAACCTATTAAGCTAATGCTACTTCATAAAAATTAAATTCAATATATTCTTTAAATATTTAATTTATCCAATTTAAATTTATATATGTTTAGCTTGTTACACATAATCACTATAAACGAATTTACATTTATTCCTATCACAATTTCCTAAATGATTAGAATTATCCTTCTTAAACTCTAATAATGTAACACTAAATTAAATAATTTCATTATTGTCCAATAGACACTATCTTCTGATTTAATTATAATTAATTCACTTCTTGTTAATATAAAAATCTATTATTTTATATTATATTTTAACGTTTCACAAAAAACAGATAGATATCTTGAAAAAAGCTGCACTGTTCGACGGTACAATAAAGGAAACTGCTTCGTACCTAACCTCACTTATCAGACAAAGCGTAAGTGACGCCATTTTCAAGATGATCTGGCCTAGAAATATTGCTATCTCTCTCAGATGATAGTCCAATCCATTCCTCACATTGTGGTAGGTTCAGGTAACGAGTTACATTACGCAGTGTATATATACATATATGTATATATGTATTCGGTATCCTATGCTCGATCGTTCGTTTATATATTTACATGCATTTATGTATATACATGTGTCAGGACAAGCCTATGTGATGCACATTCGATGCACCCTGCAAGTTTCTTAATTAACATTGTTTTTATGGAGTTAGGATCGTAAAAGGCAGAATGTCATTATTGCTTAGAAATTTGAATTGATTTGGGATATATTAGAGATAGACAATTAATTAGACGACTGTAAATTTTCAAATTTTAATACGTTTTATTTTGTTTATAAAAATATCGCAAAAAAATGCTTTTATTATAAGTAATCGATGATGATTATTATAAGTAATCGATTCTCTTAAATCTATAATTATATTCTGAAAGAGAATATCGAACTACATAATTCCATTGCTTCTTAATTTTTGCAAATTTACATTTCTATTATTCGCGATCGAAATAATGATAGCCAGACGAGGTAGATGCTCATCCATAACCTGTTTATCAATAGTTTACCTGTTATACCGATAACAGTGTATCGGGCAATGTAAATTCATCGGTGGTCGGTGGAATTCGTACGGGTTTCAAGCATGGTACGGCCTACTCTTGTTTGCGATCATAATTACGAAGATCGTGGTGGTGGCCACAGAGATGACGTCATTAATTTGCGTTCTTCTGGCCGGATTCCAATTCACCGCCTCGAATCTCATCGTCGCCGGCATCGTTCACGGTCCGGAAGGGCTCATTTATCCTTCGGAGGAGGGTCTCACGACGAGAAAGGCTCTCTAGAGTTTGGAAAAAGTATCTCGACCATTGTGACTGATTGTTAACCTTTTCGCGATATAATAATGGCATTACGTAAAATTCAGAAGTGGCAAGAGAAAATAATTATTTTTTCATTATTCGAATATATGAAATTAAAAAGAATAATTATTTTCTTGTAAAGAAACTTGCTAAAAAAATTTGCTAAAAATATATTTATTTGGAAAATTGTTAAATTTTCACGAGTATGTATTCTAATATGAAAATCATAGAAAGATAAAAATTAGCTCAATATCTTTTATTTTATTGTCTCTTTATTTATATTCAAATAAGCGACAAATTAAGAACTTTTTGTTCAATTTGATTATCATTATAAAATTTCAAGTACCATCTCTTACGAATTTTTTTAATTATTTTATGCATTTATTATAGAACTATACACAACATACAATAAATATGCAGAAAATTAAGAGTAAAATTACTGACCCAAATATTTTCCTAATAAAGCTTTCCAATTTCATTTATCTTCGCTCAAAAAACATGGAATAAAATTTACTCTGATTAAGTCTCATCGTTTATTCTTCTAAAATTAGATACTGAACCATTAATTAATTCGATTCAAAAAGTTTCTCTCTTCTAAATTGTCTTATTTTAACCAATAATAATTATAATAACAATAATAATAATAATAATACAATTCAATCAGCTTAATATCCTTCATATCAAAATATTTCAAGTCAAAAAAAATTTGAATTCCAAAACAAAGATTTTATTGACACTCGCCAGAAACTGGAAAGTGGAATTTCACTGGAATTCGTTTAATTCATCCAACATGCCGAAAGGAAGAAATTTTTCGCCTAATTGCAGCGCTGTTCAAACATTTGTTCGCAAAATAAGTTGCAAATCGTGGCTTTAACTTGAAATTTTCACCGTTTAACGGAGAATTTTCGAGAAAAGGCATCTTCCATAAGGGCCCCTGGATAGTAATAGCATAAACGTAATCCAACTTCAGCCGATCGTCTCTCGTTTCAGAGAGAAATTGTACACTGGAAAGGAAAAGGACACGTTGCGAAGAGTTGAACTATGAAGTTCATAGTTCAAGTTAATATAGCTTGGTTGGAAATATTCTTCCATTATATAAAGTCATCTCAGTTTTGTCATTTATTCAGGATTTTATCCACTATAATTTCATTCGTTCTTTTCATCTGTCTTATTATCCATTCTTTTTTTCATTGTTAATTTCACAAAGATCTTTTAATATTTCTCTGGTTTTAGTATAATTTTTACTTTTAATCTTTGCCTTGTATTTTTTTTAGTTCATCTATTTTAAATATTCTTTTGTTCAAATTTCACCAGCTTTTCTTTTCGTTCTAATAATCGTTAATCATTTTCTATATCCTTTGATCCTGATATCCTTTATTTTCCAATCTCATGAATGTACATTTCTAATTGTTTTTTTCATTTGAATATTTTTGTTGGAATAATAATCATTGGAATAACAAATAAATAACAATCATAATAATAGTTTTGGAGAATAAAACGAGGGAACATTATTGAAGAGTTAATAATTTTCGAGCTCGTTCTTCTTAGAAAGAAACTTAAGAAACTTTTATAGAACTTCGCCGAAATATTCAAATATTTCGTGTTCCTTGAACGTTTAACAACATTCACCAAAGTTTATGACACGGGGAACGCGTAGAAATCGATCTTCTTTCTTCCTTGGAATTGTATTTGCATAAAAATTGGCGAGATCAGGATCAAACCAGAACCACGAATATCGATCCAACAAATTTTAATATTTATTTTTTAAATAATAATTTGAAATTTGATGATAATAAAAGATATTAAATTTTACAATATTTGTTCTCTTATTTTTGATTCTTGTTTACTCTTAATCGTTATATGAAAAATGATTTTAATAGTTTTAATAATTTTTATTTTAGTTTGATACAATAGAGTGTTAAGAAAAAATAATTATAACTTTATGGAGCAATTATAAAGAAATAAATAAAAGAAAAATATATAGAAACTAAAATCCATTTTCTCAGAATAAAAAAGAGAGAAATCATACGTAATAAAATAAATCAAAAAGATCATAAAAAAGACCATTTTTCACAAAGGTCTATCCGTGAAATCAATATCTACAAAATTATTCGTTCGAATCACACAACAGATTTGTTTTCCTTTGATAACTGAGTTTTTTGTCATAAATATTTTTCCCTTCAAAGAATCCAAATGAACGAAACATCAAACTCTCGTCAAAATCTTCTTTTTAAAAAAAAAGAAAAAAAAAAAGAATAAAAAAGAAATCAGTTTTATATGTTCTACCATTACAATCCGCTTTGCATCCGGGAAAATTTTAATATTTTAAAGTTTTCCTTTCTATTTCATCTTTCTAATTAAAAATAAAAAATTGTAAAATTGTACTTTTTGTAATATGAAAAAATAAAAAAACATGAGATTTTTATCAATTTATTATTGTATATTTTACGATATATTTTTAAAATAATTCTCTATGGAATCCGAGTATTTCATAACAGATATCGTAGATACAATTTGTTTTCTTTCTTTCTTTCTCCAGAATTGTTTTATTTCAAACACACGGTATTTTTTGATATTTCCTCCGCCCAATTGAAAAATAAAATTTTTCCATATCTTTGTCAATGTTTTTCACATATCAAAATTAATATACAACATACCAAGTTTTCCCAAATACTTCAACGATATTTATAAAATTTTATATACTTTCATTGCAAAATGATATCAGACTTTTATCCCTCTAAAACTTCATTTTATTCCTCCAAAAGGGAACATTTAAAGAGACAAACCTTGCACAAGAAAAATCATCTAATCATCGAATACAAACAATATAAAATTGAAAAAAGAATAATCTAAACCCAATATAATCCAACCAATCTATAAATCAATTTATCAATTTTCCAAACAAAGGGAACACGTGCAATCTAAAATAAAAAGAAGAAACCAAATACATACATACACACATATATACATTATTCCAAACAACGATGCAAAATAAACGACACCTCAGCCCTCATTCCTCGAAACTTCGAGGGGCAAAAGAAGGGGGGGAAAAAAAAAAAGAAAAGAACGTTCGCGAGAGAATCGAATACGATTCGAATGCGGCGCGAGGCGCAAAGGGTTTATTACCGGCCCCCGGGTCGGCCACCGAATGTAGACCCCCGCCAATGTTGTCCACGATTCGTGCGTGTAGAATCAGGTGAGGCTTAGAAACAGGGCAGCTGGTTGAGAAGAGTCGAGCAAAAGGGTGGGCTCTAGCCGCCGCCACCGCGAAGGGTGGCGGGCGCGAGAAAACGGGGAGGGGCGAGGGGCGAGGGAATGCGAACGACGGTCGCTAAAAGGAGCGGGAAAAGCGCGAGGAAGAAAGAAGGGCGAGCGTGGTGGGGGGGAGGGGAGGCGAGGAGGCAGAGTCGGAGTCGGATTCGTTGGAAAAGGACGGGCGAGAGGGTGTGGGCAGAGGACGGGCGAGGAGAGCGGCGGAGGGTGGAGGGTGGAGAAGGACCTGCGCGCGAATTTCCCGCGTTCGCTCAACCTCATATTGATCCCACCCC
>NW_006263346.1:1113202-1113627 GCF_000469605.1 Apis dorsata
TAACTCCCCGCATCCTACTACTACTACTGGGCTGGAGGGTCGAGGAGGAGAGAGGGGTGGCGGGGTGTGTAGAAGGGCAGGACAGGGTAGGAAGGAGGTGGGTGGTTTATCGGCGTATACACAGTACGAGGGAGAGGACGGCGTAGAGAATCAGAGGAACCTCGGTGGGCTCCTCCGGGTGGTCCAGCGCGAAAAAACTCCCGTGTGCCGACGTTTCGTGAGAAGACGGGTTCTCGCTCTCCTTTCTACCCTTTTTATCTTCGTCATCGCGTAATAATCAATTAACAAACAATTGTTGGTGTTTCTCGCCGTTTCGATCCCATCGGTTGGGACGACTATCTATATACGCAATAGTGGTCCCGTTTCGGTGTTTCGGCTGTGGCTCGAGAGGGGCCAGAGAAAGAGGTTTCCCGGGTGGATTGTGG
>NW_006263346.1:1114258-1117528 GCF_000469605.1 Apis dorsata
TTGCACGTAGGACGGATGTACGGGAGAGGAAAGGTGTGAACAAAGTGCGCGAAACACAGGGATTTTTCTGTGATTTTTTTTTTCCCCGAGATTCCTCTCCTCTCCGTTCGAGGAGAGCGTTCGTGGAGGATCAAGAGGATCGGATCGTTATCGCGATCGTGGTGGATATCGGCGATCGGAGAATAGAACGAAGGATCACGTGAGATTATCTTATTAGCCGCGCACTTTCTCCGGTTCTCACGCACCATCGGTCTCGGGATATAATAATAAAGTCAATGATCAAAGAAAAAAAAGAAAAAAGAAAGAAAAAGAGGGTCATGCGCGAGGCCGTTCGAATATAGGCCTGGCGGTGTTCCTTGGATCGGTGGAAAGTGCGTAAAACGTGGTCGAAACGATCTCTGTAAAATTATATATATATCCCCGTTTCTCTTCTTTAAGTTTCCTCGTTTGCTCGTCCTCGTTGCAGGCTGCAAAATTAATGTTGCCAATCTTGTCCATTCCGCGTATACGCGTCTGCTCTAAGTGTCAGGTTAAGGCTTGGTCCCAGACTTGCGGTCCAATTGTCCGCAGACACGTGTCCGCGATTAATATAATTCTTCTGTGACGTGTTTTAATATTTGTTTAATATTTGAGAATAATCTAGAGCGAATTATATTAATACTCGATCACCACTGTGAGCGAGAGATTATTGTTTTATGCATTTGTTTACGATATTGTTATACTAATTGTTTTTTTGTTTATCATACATCAGTTGTAATAGATATATAAATTTTATTTGTTTAATAAATGCACACGATGAGTGAGTTAAGTTAAATAAATTACGTAATCTTATATATATATTTGTGCTTAAAAATGTTATACGACAAAATACATCTTTTAACGATAAATTTCAATATTTACTTAACTGTATATTGGGCAAAAAATTACGCGTATCAAATGAATGAAATTTTTTACTAATTACAACGAGTGTCTTATCAATTTAATAACAATGTAGTAAACAATGTATAAATATTAGAACAATAATTTCTGCAAAGTAAACCCATATTTTACAGATATTTTGGGTAATTATACAGAAGCGAATTAGTTTCTACATTCGAGCCAAGTTAAACTCGTATTCTAATAAGGAATACTTACACTCATCTGTTTTATATTGTGTTCATATCGATGAGAAAGAACGGTCGAATTATGTTTCGTTTAGAGAAAATGATGTAAGCGTTGAATTTCAGTTTTTCTATTATTAGTTTGTTTCATTAAGAAATCTAATAAGAACAAGTGGAGAGAGTAGCTACTGGATCTCTATTATCCGAACAATTTGATTATTGGTGCTATCTTATCTTCTCTAATATATTTAGATAAATGGAATCCAACTCGTTATTCTATTATAATTTAGATATTAATAAGACAATAAGTCTTAGAATAACTTTGCAAGGATTGTTGTACAATTTTTTTCTTTTCGTATTAATGAAAATAGATCTATATTGTCTACGCATTGAACGTATGAAGAAAGAAAGGTAAAATAACTTTACTTTATTTAAGTTAAGAAGCAGAATAAAACAAAAAAAGCTTGTTTTTTTTTACATTTTTCTTGCAATTACTTCTTTCATATAATTGAGAAATATAAATTCTTAGAAATAAGATTGTACATTTCATTTTGGAAATTAGACAATTCTTTTCTTCATTATATTCCATATTGTTGCAAATTGGATTCAAAAGAAAAATCTACTCTGATAAGAAGATACGAGTTTGCAACGAATAAGATCGTATCTACATGGCACAAATAAAACCGTGGTTATGAGAATCTCTATTCTACATAGTCAATACCTTCCCATTTTACTGTTTGTTTGTCGTTCTACTTTATTCTTTTTTACTTATCTCGTGCGTTTTATGATAGATATTACATGGACCCAGCCAATAACGAAAATACACGTTAACAAAGATCTCTACATAGTTACACATCTGCAGATAATATCTCCCAAGACTCGTCCAGATTTATTGTTAGTCAGAGACATCGGTTGCAGACACAAGGCATTCGGATATCCAAGGCAGAGTACACAGGTCTGCATGTTGCATTGTTCAATAGACATAGTGTATAAATTGTTATATTGTTTTATTATTCACCGATACGTATCTAGAAACGATCATCTACAGGCATTTGTACACAAGACTTTTAGGTATCTATAACAACTCTCAGAGTCTCCTATACGATATGTAACATATATGTAGAGATAGTATATACGCTGTATTCAGATATACGAAATAGATCCTGTTTTATTATCCGTGAATATCTACAGACATCGTCTACAGATTCGCATTGATAAGATTCCTGGATTCTATCCGTAATAAATTCTACGAATTTCTATAACGTAAATATTAGAGTATCTTTCCATTTCGTGTAAAATATCTTACAATCGACGATAGAATATTCATGCAATCTGTAAATTATCAAAAGGGAGCAAGACTTAATTTTCGTTAAGAAAATCACGAATAAGAATTTCATCCTTCCATTTAATTTATATTCTTAAGTATACGACACACATAGGTACGTATGATCAGACCGCATATGTTCGCAGATATCGTACGCAAACCGTTATATCATGTTTTATTATCAACAGACACGTGTCCACGGACAATCACGAGTCCAGACAAGCCTCCGCTCTTCACGATTCTCCCGTCACTCGCCTTTTCTACTCTCGTCGTCTCGTTCTGTATCTACTTAAACGCTCCTCTTTATGCCTCTTTCACTATGTATAAACGAACGTCGCAAACGATCATCGTACAAACTCGTTCAAACGACAATCGTCTGAACCGATTCGGTCGATATCGATATGTACAATCGTACAAACTCGTAAAAAAACCGTTCAAAAAGCGATCCTTATTATTATATCCTTAATATAGATCGAACACAAATTCAATAGAAACCAACTCGATGAAAATCTGACAACTTAATCTCACGAACAATATTGTCCAACGTTCAACGTTCCTATTTTTATTTATTTGTTATATGTATATATTTTATTTATTTGTATAATCTATGGATAAAAAGATAAGATGAATTCGATTCAACCCTTCTCTCGTCGCGTGAAACAGGCTTTAACTCTCCACGCGTGTTCACGTATGCATACCGTGATCGTGCCGCGCGGCGATTTGGCTTCTCGCGTGTGAGAACTTGACTCTCGCGTGGTATCTCAGGCGATCCTCCTCGATCGTTCACCAGGTGCCGGGCGTCGCGATGGACGACGTCCGCAGGAGCGTCGTCGTGACCGTGTTCGC
>NW_006263346.1:1117703-1119727 GCF_000469605.1 Apis dorsata
GTCATCGTTGGAAAATGTTCGGGCGTGCTCGGTTGTTAATCTCTTTTTTCCCCCCTCCCTTCCCCCCTTTCTCCCCCTTTATAGCCTATCGGCCGGGGATAATAACGGTAGACGTGATCGGTTGTCGAGATCTGTAAGATCGTTTAACGTGACTGATCCTTGTCGGATGGAAAATAGATCTTGGATGGAAATGGACTTTGCCTTTGCGTGAGAAATGTATACCGGGTGGACGAAATATAGATACGATCATTTGCCACATATCTCTTTTGTAATCGTGTAAAAAAAGAAATCAAATAATACTTTTCGAAAATGTTGTTAATTGTAAAGTTAATCAGTTGATCTTTTTTACAAAATTAATTAATTAAAAAATATATATAAAGTATATATATTCTTGTAAAATTAGGATTAAAATTAGCTTCTGAAACTAACGATTTTTTGGTATAATAATAAGTTATTGCTTTTACGAATTGACTTGCGAAAAAAATTAATAACAAGCATTTATAAATATTATTAAACGATAAACCAGATGAGTTTAGCAAGTGAATAAAGTTGTTTTGTTCGTATATATATATATATATATATATATGCTCGAAAGAAACAATGGAGATGTACGATGTAGGTTAGATTTAAGTGTAGAGTACAATCGCTGAATCTCATCTTTCAGCTATATTGTGCTTGTTGGGGGAAAGATGGAGTGCAGGATTAGATTGTTGAAGATGGATTTGTGGAAATTAGACGAGTTGGGATCCTGGGAATAGATTTGACGTGGTTCTCGAAGGGGAGTCGATGTGTGGTATTAGATTGTGGAATTGATGGAAAAGGAAAAGTTGTGTGCGAAAGAGTTTCGAGTCGGAAAAGTGTATATTACCTATTGGTCGATGAATGCCATCGCTCTAGGCTATCGAGAAAAGGGGATGCTCCTTTTCATGGATACTCGGTTTGTCAAACTTTGATCTCTGTGTCGGTTTTAAAGTGTGAATCTTGATCTTAAAAGTAATGATTCGTTCGATGAAATTTTTATCCTAATATATCCAGCTTTGAATTCGTTCGTTAGTTTTGTTCTATCAGAATTTTGGGCGAATTTTCGATCAATATAAATCAAGTAGAATATATGTAAATGTATTTTTAATTCATCTTGTTTCTTTTAAGTAAATAATAAATTTTCGTAAATTTTTATTATATTTTTTGCATCATTATTTTAAAAAAAGAAACGCGATTGATTAATTGTCTTCTTCATAATCTGGGTCAATTATCACGATTTGTTTGGGATCAATAGGAATATTGATATCGATTAATTGAAGTGTACTTATTTTATTTTCGTTTTTAACTACAATTATTTTCAAATTTAAGATCGAAATAGTTTTAATTGGATTGATGTAATTAGATATTTTTGACCATTGCTATTCTTTAATAGTTTAAAACACATATACAGACTTTTATCTGATCCCGATCCAAAAAAGTTTTAGATGTCGTTTCTAAAAAAAAATGTGCACATTGGGCAACTTTTAGGAACTAGTATATGTTTTGTTCAGAATGTACAATTTCGTAATTAAGTATTTTTTTATAACTATATATAAATGGAAAATTTATATTGAAAAACGTTGTTATAACATTTCTGTGTTTATACTTTTTATTTAATTTATACTCGAGCAAATCAATTACTCCAAATTGATCAATTTTATAAAATCTGATTATTTTATTAATTTATTTTCATAAAATTTAATACTCTTTGATGCCGAGATAAATAAAATAAATTATCACTATATCGTTAAACTCGAATTGACACGTATTTTCGTGATATCCACGTCCAAGATATCAATTTGAAGGATGTTGAAATTAAAAATAAAATAATAAAAATCTTATATATCGAAAACAAATTTCCTACAAAAATTATTTATCAACGTATAATGTTATAAAATATCGATAATTTTATTTTAAATACTTTATCATCTATCTTCTGTGAAAATTATATATCATAACAATGATAGAGTTAACGATACGAAATTTACAAAAAAAAAAAAAAA
>NW_006263346.1:1119968-1120776 GCF_000469605.1 Apis dorsata
TCTACGCAACAATGGTTTCATTCCACTAGTCTAGTCTCGTTGTACGGCAATGAAACGGCCATTCTCTAGATCCCTCTGTCCATGAAAGCTTGTTAAAAGCACCAGCAGCGATCCACTGTTATCGCGAAACGTTCCTTCTTTTTCTTCTCCTTTATCTAGAGAGAATATTCAACGCCACGGAGGTTTGATAAAAATTTCTGATACGTCGAATTCCACTAAATTCCCGCGGAATCGAGTCGCGAAAGCCGAGTCCAACAAGCCGAGAGGGAAAATTTTCATTCGATTTAAACGAAGATACGTTCGATTTAACGATCCATAACGCCGGATAATGGGAGACTCGTGAAATGGTTTTCGGTTGTTCTGACCGAATAAACTTCATCGTCGTTGCAATCATGCGCTTTTACTGTCGTGTAATAATATTCTCACTTTCCATGCAATGTCGCGTGGTATGTTTACTTTAGAGTTAGTCAAACTGTCTTCTTACCACCAGCTATTTTTATGAGAAAATTGACACAAAGATCCTGTCTTTAATGAACGTTCATTATATGTGCAGAGTAAATAGGTATACATGAAATAATTTTTTTCTTTTTTTTTTTTTAACAAAAAAATTCTTTTAAGAAGGAAAACAAATTTCAATCTTTCATTGTCCCAGTTTTTTTTTTTTTTTCATATTTCTAATGCAATTTTTACGTAGAAATATTTTTTATAACAGAATGAGAGAATAATAAAACATGAACATTTAAAAGTTTCATTTCACCTTGTATTGTTATAAATTTATATTTCAAAAAAAAAAAAAAAAAAAAAAAAA
>NW_006263346.1:1120948-1124142 GCF_000469605.1 Apis dorsata
AACTTTAAAGGTTGATTTTAAATCGGTTTGAAATTAATTATACATAAAGTTTTATTAAAAATAAAATTTTCTTTGGCTTTGTAATATAAGTTTTTTAATTGAACTCATAAAGTAGAAGATATTTATGAATTTATTATATGTGAAATCATATAGCGAAGTCATAAATTCAGTAAAGAGTTAATATTTACACGAGTAAATGATGTTTCAAGATATTTCTGTGTATAATGATTTATAATGCAAAGCAATAAAAGTATGAGTGCTGTATAATGCAATTCTACTAACTGACCATACGCCTGACTAATTAGCAAGAAAAGATTTATATCTATAACATATATACAACTGTGCAGTTGTAAAAAGAAGATACTCGAAAGAACTAGTTTTTAATAGGTCTAGTGTATGAAAATAACAACAAATCATTAATGGCCATACAGTAATTTATAAAGCTCTCTTTTTATGATTTACGATAGAATAATCGAAGATATAAGAATAACAATTTTGCTAAAAAAAAAAAAAAGAAATGAGATTTTATAAATAAACTTGATAAAATGTGAAAAAATAGAATTATAAAAGAGATTTCTATAGTGTATAATTTATCGATTCTGTTAGCGAGATATAAGAATCTTCTCCAGTTAACAAGATAATGTTATATCTATACACATCTCCACAATATAGTACGATTTGTTTCTCTTTCTGTAATGTAGATATAAGGATTTCTCTTCGAATTTAATATTAATTATAAGAATATATACTTGATCTTTGTTTAAGCTAATTCAATAATTCTCTGATCCATTTTTGATAGTATTTATTGTATGAATACTTTTTCTTTGTTTTACCATTAGATTATTCATTCAATTTTCGTTGCAAACAAAATATTTTTTTCGAAAGAAATATGGCTTTTTTATGTCATTTTTTTTTCCTATTAAAAAATATATTGCAAACTTTTACAATTTTATAATCGTGTAACAATAATTCTATCTACGTTAAAATTGGAAATATTTTTACATAACTATTTAAATTCAATAGGACATGAAATAATTTTAAATAAAAATCGGATATTTCCAAAATTGGAAAAAATAGATTTTTGAAATTGATATAGAGAAACAATTATATTTTTTTTTTTCATATAATATATTTGCAATAAATTTTTTTTTAATAGTTTTCGATATTACTATTTCAAAATGAATATTTCATTGAAATATAAGAAAAGATAGCATTTCAATAATACTTCAAGTAACATAAATAAATAAAAATAAAATATAATAACTTTTAATGATTACCTATCACTTATCTATTGAATATAAATAATAAATAATACAAATATCATTTAAAATGTTTCAATTTCTTGTTATTCGTATTATCTCGCCTCAAATTTTCATCTTATTTCACGTATTAATCCTCGTACAGAAATTTTTCAAAAGATTAAATCTCATTGCAACATGTTACAAAACTCGAACAGAATTCTCTATAAAAAGAATAATAACAATAAGAAGAGAAGGATTACGAGACGAATTTAATATTTAAAGCGTCTTTCTATCGACACTGATCCTCTTTTATGAAATTCTAATGATCCCTCGACCTCTTTCGATCCTCACTGGCAAAACTTGCCCCTATTCTCGTCGAGCCATTTTCTATCAACTACAGGCTTATCAATTTATCGAAACACAAAATTTGGGTCGCGGCAAAGTGTTTCAGTGGATGTTCTTATTTCGGAACGTAGACGCAAGGTTTGCTCGATCGAATCGTTTGAGAGTTGGGGCCATTGTGTTGCTGTAAGCGGAGATCCTACCGCTTTGAAACCTCAAACGCAAACAATTCTCGAGCCGCCATTTCAAAGTTAACCGGTTACTCAGAGGACTGGCTTCCGCGAGGAACGAAATTGTACTTCTTTAAAGTTGTCCTTTGGAATTCGCAGCTTTTTGCAAGTAGTTCTTTCATATATTTTTTCTTTATGCATTTATTATCGATAATAAATTTTTTGAGTTGACTATCATTGTCACTTCCTTGCAATTGATATTAATTATCAAGTGGCATAGAGATAACGCGAACATAATGAATTGTAATTATCAAAAGCTCTACTATTCTCCAAAATCACTTGATAATTAGAACTTATGAATTAGAAGCAATTTAAAACTAACAAAGGAACTCAAAAATTCACTAACAAAGAAAGGATTATTAACAAGTAGTCGATTATAATAAGCTTTGAATACGATAAAGATTAAAATTTTCACGAATGAACACGAGAATCGGCACGATAACTTTCTCAACTCTCAAATATATTCGTTTTATCGAATTTTAAAATTAAAATTAGATCTTTCATATTTTCAATTTCTTCTTTTTGAATCACTCCTTTTTTCAGTTGTATCGTATTCGATTTCTGTACCAGTATCATGTATTAATGTGTAAAACCTACGTGACCCAATTTTTCACGAACGTAAATTTAATTCGCTCTTCCAAACGATTGGAAAAGGATTAGAAATCAGACCGAATGGGACGTCTTCAAAAAAAATTGCCATTTTATAACAAAGTTGCCAGTTATTCCCTTCGCTAAAGTCGTTCTCCAAAATCGGTAAGGCCGATCGCAAGGTCCGCTGTTGCCGATCGGCGAGTCACGACCGATCGATCGCCGATCGAGATCAAGCCCATAAGCATAAATTCACCGGCAGCCCAGAGATTTGCTCGAGCATGGCCAATAAACACGCCTGTTTAATGATTTATCGCGATCTGACGCACATACGTGCAACTATACGTACGTTTCTCTATCGATATATATTCAGATCGTAATTTTTATCCACCGTTGCCCCGCGGATCACCATAGAGAGAAAGAGAGAGAGAGAAAGAGAGAAAGAACTCTTTCTCTCGACGAGAGAGAATTCTCTGAGTCATAGTTATGCACTCGAATGCACCAGGAACCGAACTCCACACCAGCTGTACAGTATCAAGACCACTGATTGGAGGAATTAATTTTTTTCGTCGTCCATGCGTCTCTGCGTAGTTCGAATGTAATGCGCGTTATATAGGTCAGTGCAAAATATTCCTTTAGGCGGTGTTAATTAGTGTTGGAAATGTTCATGTGTATACTCGTTGTAAGTAATATTGAAATGTTCATTGATGAGTGAAATTACGAAGTAATTTTTTTTCTTTTGTGAAGAAAATTGTATTTGGAAATATTTCTTTTTTTTTTTTTTTTTTTTTTT
>NW_006263346.1:1124485-1126188 GCF_000469605.1 Apis dorsata
CGTTTTTATTGTGAGATGCGTTTTTGAAAAAGCTTTTTGAAAAAATATCAATAAAAATCGGATGGAGGATGTAATTTATTCGAAAAATATAATCGTTAAACGTTATCGATGTTCGAAAAATTTACTTTGAAAGTGTTTCGTGCACTTATTCTTCTGTGTTCTACTTTGTCTTTGTCGATATTTATGATCTTTCGAATGTCACGGAGTTATTTAAGCGACTTCGTTTAAACGAGGTTGATTATTTTTGCCTATCAATGAATAAATCTCTCGGATTTCTTAGTTCTTTGAAACTTTCTCTGGTTAAAGGTCGCAAATGTTTTAAATTTCGTGCCAAGCGTAACCCGCCATTACAACACGGAAAATTATGCAGATATATCAATCTCGAATTTAATCCAAGAATAAAATTCCTCTTAATAATTCTGGAGTATCTGGAGCTAAAAATTTGCCTCATTTTTACTAGTAATTTATTATCCCTAAAATTTTCATACATTATTCATACACGATTTATCTTTAAATTTATTCCATTGAAATGGTCGAATACGCGTTTCAAGAAATCTGTATATATTTTTTTGAGTTTTTTTGAAAATTTACTTTATAAAAAATATGTAACGTGTAATAAGAAAGAAAATTTGAATTTTATGCTTGAAATTTTACGATCTATTTATAGCCTTAAATTTTATGATTATTTATATACATTATATTTACAACAACTTGTTTTAAAATATTTGGATCAGTATACTTCATACATTTATACATATCTATAATATACGCAAGACCGATTCCTTCAATTTGCAAAAATTATTATTCACGATACACGGTTGGTAATACAAGCGTATCATAAATAAATGGACCGTAAAACCCATGAATCTATATTCCCTCAAGATCGTTGCATTTTAATACGATCTTCGATGAACGTAGCCGAAACATTGAACTACGTAGATATATAGACTGGTTTTACGAAACAGTGGTAAAATTATTCGCGATTTTTCTACTGTCTCGCGAGTTTTAAACTATTTTCATATATATTTTACGAAGAGCAAGAAAATAATTTCTTATTAATACTCTGACGAAGGAAAGTAACGAAAAATTGTTTGGAACTAATATATTTCGATCGCCAAAATATTTATATTTGGCAATTAAATTTACTCACGTATCATTTATCAAATTTCAACTTTTAAATTTATAATTTAACAAATAAAACTCGATCGATATTTTCGTCTTTTTTTCTGCCTTCTAGAATCGATCCTTCGAATATATTAACATCGATACACAAAAACAGCGTGCGTTTTAAACTTACGAATAAAATATCACTCTATTTCTACGATATATATATATATAAATTTATTGCTAATATCGTTAAACTTTTATTAAAACGCGTCCCGCGTTTTTTCGACAGACCTCAATTTCGATTTTTTCCACCAGGCGTTCCACAGGTTGCGCAATGTAAATCAGGCCAACCTGCTGTCCAATATCGAGGTTCTGTCCACAGCGGGGAACACTTCCAGGCTATCTCTATTCACTCTTGACGAGCATCCGCGATAAAGTGCACGCGATACCAGCTCTTTTCCGCGCAATAAAGCGATTTTTGCGAGAAAGGGGTGGTGGATATTTCGCGTTCCTATCAGAGAATGTGCGAGGGAATGTGTGACGGCAAAATGTGGACCGACATCGCCTTCCCTTTTCATGTTTTTTTTTTTTTTTTT
>NW_006263346.1:1126393-1140313 GCF_000469605.1 Apis dorsata
CACGGCCACGATTCGAAATAGTTGCATTGGGCGTGATAGGCAATCAAGTTCACGGGTCAGGCAATTTGTATTTGTACCGATAGCAATGTTACTTTGGCTGATTATCTTGATACTCTGTGTGATGTTTTAGTCGGTGAAAGCGGTAAATCGTTCGGTTTATGGAGGTTCGATAAAGAATTTCGATGGAAAAGTAATTTCGTAAAGTAACTTCTTATAGCAGGGATTGTTGTTCGAGAGTGGTTGTACGAAATGGTACGAATGTATTTTGTTTTATTCGTATCCGATTTTCTTTGATTTGATTTTATACTTCGAGTTATTTTTAAGAAATAACGTGTATTCAGACTGTACATCAATATATTTGGGAGAATATTTTTGAAAAGTTTTTGAGAGACCAAAGAATGATAAGAATTAATATATAAAAATTTTGATTGAGGCTTATTTATTAAATTATAGGCAATTTAAATTTGATACGATTATCCGTGAATATTAATAATCTGTTGAAAGTTATAAAACATAAATATAAAAAAATATTTTTATTCGACTATCGAAGTCGATGAAAGTCAATATTTTTTCGAATTAAGAATAAATTAATTCTTCTTGGAAGATTAATTTTTAAAAGAAAATTCTTCGATCAATGATCCAAGCCTCTTTACTATCATTTTTTTCCAAATTTTTCTCACTTCTGTTATTTTAAGTTCTAATGAGCCAAATTCTTTTTTTCTTCTCATTCTTTTTCTCTTCCTTTTTACCATGTGGCAAAAGATGGAAATGAATATAACGCAGAAAGCTCGTGAACCAGTTTGAATATCTTTCAACTGGGTTTCAGAAAGCGTTACTAACTTTCGTGCTGCAATCTTCGTTACGCGAGCTTAATATCTCTTATGATATGTCAGCCATGTTTGAAGGTGAAGTATCTCTGTGCTTTAATATATACAGGGTGAATTTTAAGAAATGTGAAATTCCATAACCTCTAATTTATAAGTTGTAAATTATTAGTATTATTGATAAATTTATTATCGCACACTTATTATTGTCCTAGAGAATTCTGATTACCTATAAAAATATATAAAACAATAATAATAACATTTTACGAATATATTTTTTTAATCTCCTTATCTCGATACATATTTAAATCAAAAAATTAAATGATGTAATCTTACGTAACGAAAAGATACAAAATTCATAATATTTGCTAAAATGACATAATATTTGCTAAAAGATATGTTCACATTTACCTTTCTCCAGTAACATTTTCGTTCAATTAGAATCAGAAAATAGTCCGTTTTAACTTGCATGCATCATTCTGTACATATATATATCATAATTATCATATAGTTCCATTTGAATTACCTGACCGTTTCTTTGTACTCTGAAATGCAATATTACCATTTGATTTCCTGTATCCGGTGACTCACCCTATATATACTCACATATTTACACATAGATTCTTAGACCTTTTACACGAACTGCATGCAATCCTCTCACGTGCTGCAAATGCTACAATTTTCTCTCGCGTGTTTGTTACGGGGCTTTGCCATCTACCGATTTTTCATCGTTTTCTCTCAGTCTGTACCTTCGTCATACATCTACGTGGACAAAATTGAGGATCCGGCGCCTAAGGTACTTTCTCTCCTTTTTCATCTTTATTACTATCATTCCTTTCATTTTTTATTATTTTCCTTTCACCTTGTCTTTATTTTCCTTTGATTTTTTTTCACTCATTTTTTTCTTTCTTCCTTTTTTTTACTTATTTTTTTAGTTTCTTCCTTGTTTATTTTACTAAATTTCTTATTTTACTTTATTTTATTAATTTTATCTTTATTTCTATCATCTTAACTGTCTCTCTATGATTTTCCATGAAATGAAAATATAGCGTAGTACGAAAATATTCCGTGTAAATCTTCAAGTATTGCTGACATCCCCATCGTTGCAAGTAAAATGCATAGTTACACTGCTTGTGATTTATGATCATGCACACGTTTACACACAGTTACATGCGACGACAACATCGTATTTCCGATAATTCGCCAAGCATATCTTTATCGTCCGCACTCAGAATCATTTTCTTCGGGCACAGAACACGGAAGTGTTCGTATAATCGTCCAGTTTATTCAAATTTAATTGATCCTTACAGAAACTTCGATGCAATATTATTTCAATGATTAGGTTAGAATATTCTGAAAAACATAAATAATATTAGAATGTGTTTGAGCGTGCATATGTTGATATGAATATACATGTATAATTCAAATTCAATGCTATAGTATTAAAAATTTTTTTGCAAATAATTAAAGTCAATTAATAAAAAAAAAGTTGCTTAAAATTAAGATCATAAAATCGATGAAGAATGAGCTAATCGATTACTAATGAAAACATGTTTATATATCTATAAATATAGAAATATTACCAATTTACATTTATATCTTATATGTTTTATTGTAACAATATTCATTACAATTATTTTTCTAATATTTTTCTAATTTTAATTTACACTTCAATCTTATATAATTTATTTTATGAACACAAACTGTTAACCATTTTACACATAAAATTATCTTTCTAATATCAATAAATCACCCTTATTATCGCTTATAGTATCATATCAATCTCGAAAGACATTTATGCGCTTCTAATGTCTCAAAAAAATGACACCACCAAAATACCGGTTAACAACGTAATCGTATCATAGCAAAACAAAGCTCCATTGTTCGTTATCAAGAATAGTGGTTTTTCGTGTCGTTCCTACGTCGTTTCTGCCCCATTGTGCAATTTCTTTCCCTCGACCTACTCGAGAGGCTAATCGCAGCTTGAGCCGTCATTTTCAGAATCACGTTCACCCTTTTATCAGTGACCGAATCGCGTCCGACTTTATCTTCACGGCATGCTTCGCCATTTTCTCGTCGGTTAATTTTGCGAAGGCGTTCAAACACGAGAACGAACTTATGACGCTGATTAATGACGATTATTAAATTACAAATTGCGGGGGTAATCGGAGACAAACAATGAAAGTTCACCGGTGACACTATAGAACGATGACGTCGTCAGGTGGAATCGATTTTGATCCGTTGCGCGCGATTAACCTCAAATTCGAAACACGTCAATGGTGACTTTTCCTTTTGCAATATCATTTTTCGTATAACACAACAAAATTTTGATTTGTGGGATATATATTTATAAATTTTATTGTTTAATTAGTATCTTTAATATTAATTAAATTATAATTTAAATTAATCTTTGGTTAACTTTGTATCAGTGTGTTTTATTGCTGTATCAGTATTAATATTAATTGCTAATTTTTAAAATATATTGAAAAAATAATTAATTACAATTTCTATTCTAATAAATTTGTATTCTAAGAAATTGAATTCTATTTCTTAAAGAATTAATTATTTATTTTTTTTATATTAAAAATTGAAAAAATTTAATGCATTTATGCATAATTAAATAGAATGTTTTGTAAAGTACCATGTATTATAAGAATATTATCTATTTATAAAGAATATTATTAAAATTTTACTTTTAAATTAAATATCATGATTAATTACTAACAACCGTTTTTATATAACTGAAAATTACAGTATATTTACTTTGAAGTGATACTTACCAATTACTCCTACATAACCTATTTCTTAACCTTAAAACCTTGTAATAACGTAGCAACACCTCAAAAAATATTGGTTCTTTTAAAATTACTTCCAGAAACGTTTAAACTATTCCGGAATACCCATTCATCGAGTATCCATTCAAAATAACGAGTAATTTCAAAAAAGATAGATCATAACCGATGTAGTCTGAACCGTGGTGGCCTCTGATACTGATCTTGTAGAATAACGCTGCTTCCGAAATAGATGGGTATAAGAGGAAATAAGCTGGTCGACTTTGTTATTATTCGATTATTGGTGTTGCAGGTCTAATTTCGCTAGTAACCTCGCAGATCTTGTATTTAACACTTATATGGTGAAGGATACACGCTGAAAGAACAGCTGACCCCCATCCGGTAACCTTTCTTAAAGTCCACAGTGAAGAGTAGCTGGTCAATTCTGTTCGAGAAAATGAAGAAAAGAAAAAAGAAAAATGAAAGTATCCGCCTATCGTTACCGATCCAACATCCTGTAATGGTCGAATAGCCTCGATGATTGTAACTTTACCTCTTGACGTGTGGTGCACACATTCATGTACACATACAGAAAGTGAAGTAAGTTTAATAGAAAATCCAGAAACTTCGTTCCCATTTCTGTTTATCGATATTGATATCAGAACAGATAGTGTCTCGATGTGTGCTCGTAATTTCTCAAATAAGAAACTGGAGAAATAAAAGTTAGCGGGGAAAGAGGTTAGGAAAGATGGGAGGGTAATATTTGCGAATAAGGAGGAGGTTAAGGATATTTGAGATGTGTGTTTGGGAATTCTGTTGAATTGGGTTTAGGAATATTTGAAGGGTATTCCAAGGAAGCGTTTGTGAATTAGTTGATTAGGTTTCGTAAAGTAGGTTATGTTGACACGAATTTTGTATGATTTCGTTGATTTAGCTTGATTGCTTGTGTATTTTGAGGAAGATTAAATCATAAAAAATAATAAAAAGTAGATATAAATGTAAATTTTGGAAAAATAATATAGATAATATTAACAATTTATGAAAAATAAATATTTCAATTGTACATATTTATATATTTATATTTTCTTTCAATACTATTTCAATTAATGAGAATTAAATAAAAGATTGAACGAAAGAAAAGAATGAATAAAAAAGTGAGTCCCCTTAAGTTAAGCCAATTAGTAATTGGACAAAAAGAAGTGGTGTTTATTGAATTCTTTTAAGCTTTGATTGAATAAAAGCTTTCTATAATAAACTTTTTTTCTTTTAATTGAAGAATCACATTTAATTATTATTTAGCTTAATTTTAAATTCAAAGTTGATTATAATTATAATATTAATTTACATAATACTACTTGTAATGCACAAGATTAAATTATCAAATTTAATTTAACTAAAATTTAATTAAATTTAATATTGATTATTTCATATGTATTTATACATATATAAACAAAAGTTTAATTATTAAATTTCAATTAAAAATCAATAACTCTTCTTAAATTGACATTTATTAAAACAAAAAAGTTAAGTATAATTATTCTTTTATCATGCAATTATATTTCAAGAAGAATTCTTGATTTCATTTGAAAATTTTATATTATTAAAAATATTAATTATTAAAATTATTTTATAATTTTATTTCTACAATTTACAATGTGAAATATCACATTATATTAAAATGACATAATGATGAAAATAATGGGGAATTAATGTATTCTTTCATTAATTAATTTTGCATATTAAATGATTGATTATTAGAAGAGAGAGAAAGATTTTGGCTTATTTTCTTTCGCAACACTAAGTTTCTCACTATTGAGTGAAAATTTTCTGCGCTTACCACCTAGTATTATATACAGTGTGGTATTTTTTTCAATGTGCACAATATGCGGCGCATTTTTCATCGTATCTGTGTCGAAAGAAAAAAAAAACGCACAGCCACCTAGTTTCCACGCCCTTTAATTACCGTTGCACGATTGGTCGCACCACAACGAGAAAACGTCATTATAGTTGCTGAAGACCCATCTATCGTGTTATGGTTCCTTGTTACTCTGATTATTCGCTTTCTCTTTCTGTGACAAAGGTCACTAGAAGCATCGAGGGCGAAAGAAGCCATTGTCCAGTTCGAGATCCTTTGTTTGGAACATTCAACTTAATCTCTTCATCTTTAACGATCGATTCAGCTTCGTCATCCGGGATATCCTGTGATTTTCTTTTCCAATCAGTAATTATATTCCTCTCGAATGGAAAATATAGACGTGATCAATCTTTATGCGTTAACGTGAAGACAGATTGTATTTTAGTTTTTGTCTGTTCGTTATAGATGAGATACTAGGTTAATTTATAATACCTTATGGCGTGCAGGTTATAAATACATGTGGTTTCATTGTGAGTATATTTGTTTTTTCCCATTATATAGATCATTTTTGAGATAAGAAAATAATTTGTTTAGATATTAAAATAGTTTGTTATAAAATAGTTTTCAATAACAATTTTTTCATTCTTCGAATCTACCAAACCTAACCTAAAACAAGAAAGAACATAATATTATTTCTTTTCAATCAACTTGAAAGTGAGGAAAATCAATTCCATTGAAACTTTATAAAAACTACCAGACATGTTGGATTGTCGAAAGTAGATGCTGCTGATTCTCTGTGGGCGTTCTTTGTGTCTCCAGAATTGAACCGCTTTTCAATGGTACGTTGAAACGATTTAGAAATGCGGCTGAATCGCACAAAGAAAACCATAGTGCGTTGACCGTCCTTTCGAGGTTCAGATACTAGTGCCCTTGGAATTCCTTTCACGAATACCTGCATCAAACATAAAGCAAGATAAAATTCCATAAAGCCGGTATAAAATTTGTCTGCTGCTGACTCGTTTACGAATAGATAATTCGTGGAATAGGCGCTTTTAATTGCTATTCGCTTCAAGGACAATAGTGAAGATCTTCACGGAAAATGATCAAATGAAAGCTTAAAATTGTTTGGTTTATTGGTTTTCTTTAACTTTTATTGATGTTAGTTCAAATAAAATAAGGATTTTTCTTCTCAGTTGTCCTTCAGAGATGTTTTTTTTATAATTTTTTTGTTACTGTATAGGTTATGTAGAAACATATTATAATTGACATATAAGTGGGAAATCGTATAATGATTTGATAATATTGAATAATAAAATAAATGAAAAAAGTTTTTATAAATTTATATTTAAAGCATATTTACTAAAAAAGGTAATGTAATATTAATATTAAATTATTAGGATAACAAAAAAAAAACTAAAAACTTAATGACAATGTTAGGTTAATTTATAGGTTAACTTATAAGAAATACAGAATTAATATTATTTAATTTATAATTAATATTATTAATACTATTAATGGATTCATTTATTATAAAATTAAAAGTGTTTGATGAGAGAACTTTTTTCACAGAATTTCTTTTTTATCTATAAATATATTTTATAAGAAAGAAAAATAGAAAATATTGTAATTCATAACTTACTTATTAGAGATACTTCAAATCAAAAATCATAAAACTTAATCAAATTCATAGAAAGTGTAGAATTTGTAAACTTAGAAGTTATATATTGATTATTTTGAGCGATTTTTGTATTTCATAAAGACTGAATCCACTTATATTTGAAAAAAGAAGTCTTGTATTTCAGATAATTTTTCTACATCAAAAAAAAAAAACGGCCATTATAAAATGCAGCATAAGGTATCCTGTATCTAGGATGTTGTATGCAAATTTTCTACTTTCTATCTGTGCCGACAGTTTCGAGTGAATCACGTTTTCGTCTCCTATTACAAATCGGAAATATATATACATTCGACATTTGAATGCAAAATATGAATTTTTTCAGGTTATTTTTTTCTTATTTTTTTCTCTATATAGTTTGTTGTAGGTTACATGAACTATCTAATAAACATTTGTAAGTTATTATATCTTATTAAAATTAATAATAATTAAAAATACAGGATAATATTTTTAATAATGTTTTTAAATTAATTTATAAATAAAATATATTATCACTTAAAACAATGGATAAATGACAAATAATTTATATGTATTGTTTTTCTTTGTTATAATTATAATCTAATATAGATTTCCTCTTATATTATATTATATTTTATTTTAATAGCTTATGAGCCTTTTGCATTCCTTTTACCTTTGCATTGCTTTTTACATTTTTATGATATTATAATTTAGAAATTTATATTTTATTGAATATTTTATTATCCTCTTGATAAATTTGTTTGAATATCTTAATTATTGCTTTTTTTTTATTAAACAATATTAGTTAGTTCACGCTGTATAACAAATCCTCAAATTCAAAGTAAAAATTAAATCATGTAAATAAATGAAAATATTAAATTAATCCCTTTTGCTTTATATTTGCTGCTTTTGTAATTGCATTTCTAATATTATTCTAAAATTTCAAGTATTAAATTTATAATATATTATATTTTAAAATCAAGTATAATTAAATTATTTTAAACAGTAGTTTGAATTATCAATTGCTTGTAATTATTTTTTATATGAATTTTACAATTCATAGCAACGTAAAGTAAGTATCGTTGCTTGTTTGGTTGACCAGTTTTATCTCTTTTTTCTTCACATGAATCATGTAAAATCGCTTGAATCTCCATCAATCATATGTAAAAAATATCCATCAATTGAAGCTTTCCATTTCAGCTTTTCTCTCATCCACTCAGTACGATTTTATCACTTTCTCATCAATCGATCAGTGAGCAGATGTCATAACTTAGAGTCATCAATTTTAATTAAATTAAAAAAAAAAAGAGAAGATATTGATATAATAATAATATTAAAAAAAATTTGAATAATAATGATATATTTCATTATTCTGGAAGTCTAGATTTGGATACAATTGCTAAGAACAGTATATCGTATCGTTTAATCCAATTTCCTAATTATCCTAGTAATTATCCAGTATCCTAATTAATTAATATTGATAAAAGATAACAAACCGGTTTATTATCGAATATTAATAAGGATATTAATTTGATCAATTAATATCCTTATATCCATAATCAGTATTTAAAAAAAAAAAAATTTTGAAGAAATTAAATAATTTCAAATATTTGAATGAAAATAATGAATGAATAATATTTTTTATAATTTTCTTTTTTATGATTTAGAAAAGAATCGAGCTTATTATGGATATTTGTGATTATTTATCGTTTTATTTTTCGTATCATCTTTATTACATATTATTTGTTAAGTTCTTTAAAAATTAATTTTCTATATAATTTTAAAAATGTTACAAAACTGTAAGCAATTGCCTAAGATAATTGCACATATCTTAGAAAGGAATTTGATTAATTTTTAAAACTTGAAAGATTCATACATTGATTTATCAAAACACCATAATAGAATCATTTATTGAAAATTCTTTCACAATTCTCTTCGTTATCCGGATTTCACGTTCAAACAAAATCCCAAGATTTAATCGGAAGTAGCACCTTAATAACGATGCCGATTAAAATAGAATTTAAATTCTATCGTTTCTAGAGATTGTATCTCAGTCCGTGCGAATTTTTAGAATTTTTCAAGTTTCAATAACGAGGCACAGGGATAGCTAGCTTTTTTTCATTTCATCCCATCTTATCTTCGAGGATAATCTTGTCCATTTCGATACGGCGTGTACGAGTATAAAACGATGAGATACAACATGGTCCCTACGTTAAATCTCGAGGATCGTTCAACGATGCGTAACGAAGCGGTCTCACGCGATCTCGCGCCAACCAGAATCATAATCGCGATGACGAGGCGGATCTTGGATGCCTACTCGAGTTGCTATTGTTCAGGATGCGTGGAAGTCGCGTGCAGCCTGCGACGAGAGCGTAGAAAATGTATTTTCAAACGACGTCCACGAGATCGGCGACGATCGATGTCACGTAAACTCGAGGAACGAGTTATAATTTGTTCAACGAATCACGTCAGAGTTAAGATAATTGAAACATTCACGTACAAATTACGTGATATCATAGAGACGGTTTTAGCTATTTTGAGACAATGTTAATTAATTGAAAATCTTGATGAGTGAGAAAAATATTTTTAACAATTTTTTAATTGTGTAATAAATATAAAAAGAAATTCTAGATTGTATAGTCTAAGATAGGTGTAAATATCGATAAATATTTTTAATAAAACAATTTTGCGACAATGTTAATTAATTGAAAATCTTGATGAGCGAGAAAAATACTTTTAACACTTTTTTAATTGTGTAATAAATATAAAAAGAAATTCTAGATTGTATAGTCTAAGATAGGAGTAAATATCGATAAATATGTTTAATAAAACAATTTTGCGACAATGTTAATTAATTGAAAATCTTGATGAGCGAGAAAAATACTTTTAACACTTTTTTAATTGTGTAATAAATATAAAAAGAAATTCTAGATTGTATAGTCTAAGATAGGAGTAAATATCGATAAATATTTTTAATAAAACAATTTTGAGACAATGTTAATTAATTGAAAATCTTGATGAGTGAGAAAAATACTTTTAACAATTTTTTAATTGTGTAATAAATGTAAAAAGAAATTCTAGATTGTATAGTCTAAGATAGGTGTAAATATCGATAAATATTTTTAATAAAACAATTTTGAGACAATGTTAATTAATTGAAAATCTTGATGAGTGAGAAAAATACTTTTAACAATTTTTTAATTGTGTAATAAATGTAAAAAGAAATTCTAGATTGTATAGTCTAAGATAGGTGTAAATATCGATAAATATTTTTAATAAAACAATTTTGTTAATCTTTATAAAAAATTTTATCTCGAGATGCACAATTATTATCAAATTCTCGTCTAAATAACTAGAGTTTAACGAATTATTTTTCTCTTCAGGAAAGATTAACTTTTTGATAAATTCTACTTTCTTTTCCCGACAATTTGATATATCAAAAACACACATATAAATTTTCTCTCGGTCCTAAATGGGACACGTACACCTACTATGAAACAGCGAACTGACTACTCGTTGGACAGAATATAGTGAACATGATTTTCTCGATTTACGTGACCGGGAACATCACGTTTCTTTCCTTGCAGACCTGTACACTTTTCAAAGTGGCGAAATCTCGTAAACCATTCGACAAATCGAAAAACGATCGCGTGAGTGATATCGCAGAAATCGTGGAGGTGAACGAGAGGAGGAGAGGAGGCGAATATTTTAAAAAATAAAGTGTCTCCCCTGAACGACACGAGAGGCGTGATCGTTCCACACACAGCGTCCCAGAAACAAAATAAAAATAGCGGGCATACTTGTGTGATGATTCGTTCCACGACGGATGAGAAGAATTCATGGGTGAACCTTCTACTACTGGTACTCCATAATCCTGCCCCGCTTCTCGAAATATCCATGTGAAGGTAGAACGTAGGTCGCGGGTGTAGCGGTTCGTGCTAGAAAGAGGAGAGGCCGAGATAAGAGGTGGCCGAGGAACGTGGATGGTTGCCGCCTCAAATGGAAGAAGCAGCGTTTTCGCTCAGCGTCACCCGTTATCTGGCCGATAAATCAGGGAACTGAATTATCGTTCGACAGTGTTGACGGATCGCGTTTGCTCGACTCGGGATCGATTCACACCCGTTAAGATCGTTTCGAAGAGATTCGCTAGGCTGGATTGTACGCTCGTGATCAAGCGACAGCATGGATGCCCTGGAATTGCAAGCGGCCCTGGTGAAGCTGGATCCAGCGACCACGGTGACACCGATCGGCTCGAACGTGAAAATGCTGCCCGCCCGTCATCGTATCGCGTTCACGGTCNATTTGGACGAGAACGATCTGACATTGGAGAACGCGGCGCAGAACGACGAGAAAGGGACGAGCAACGTGGTCGCCACGGCTATGGCGGCCGGGAACGCGGCTAGAAAGATGCACAACAATTGCCCGGCCCAATTGACGGTGCCAGGCCATCAGAATCATCCGAACAACAGGCAGATAGAGGTGGCCAAGTGCGAGATGGCCGAGGTCAGGTGACGCCAGCCTTGCTTCGACCTAATCTTTTATCACACTTATCCACCGCACAGGGGCAGCAAGCATCATGCCAAGCATCACGCTAAGGAGAAGAGACATCATCATCATCATACTATGCATCATCAGCATCATAGGTCTCATGTGGTGAGTCAGTGACGTTCTATTCGTGCCTCTGATCGTTGTCATCCCGTTGTTGTTACGCATAAACGCGAGATTAGTTAGTCGGTGATGGGCGTTCGATCAATTTCGAGGTTATTCGAAAAGTTTTTTTTTTTTTTTCTTCTTTTAATATTGGGAAAGGATTATTCGAATCGATTTCGAACATGTCTCGATACTTGAAATGTTTTCGAGAGGTTGATGGATATGGATGTAAAAATCTATCAAGAGGTTGCTTTCGAAAAGAAAAATTTTAATGCTTATCTTTCGAGGGTTTTAAGTATCGAATCATGTTCAAAATTCGAAACCATTTTCGAAATGTTTCAGGGCGCATCACTAGGTACATGTAGTTCATTTATTTTTTTCGTTTCTTGATAGTTGTGTAGAGATAGATATATTTATGTTCTTTGATCGAATGTTTTTTTGTTTCTTTTGCTATGGTATTCTAACTACGATTTTTTTTCGATGAGAATTTTTTTTTTTTGCCTTGCTCGATAGCATAGTTGTTTGATTAAAAAAAAATCACTTTATCACTTTTATATCGATTACAATTTTTTTTCTTTTTTTTTTTTTTCGTCCAATAACTGTTTCGTTTAATTAGAAAAATTTTTTGTCTCGACACAAATTTTTTTAAAGTAATCCATGCATTGAAAAAATATTCTTGTGTTTCTAACTTGTTGAATAAATTTCATTCCGTTTAAAATTCTAAAAGCTAGGTAAAAGAAATGAAGAACAAATTTCTAAAGGATACACTTTCTCTAGAATTAAGTTCGTTCTTTTAAAAATTCTTTATTTATGAAAATGGATTGTAAATTTATTCATGAAAGATTTCAAGAAAGTAGAATTGAAGTCATTTTTCAATTGATTCTTCGAAAACAATATTATTATTTTTGATAACGTGATTATTTTATAATTCTGGTATTTATATTTGTGTAAAATTGATTATATGTTACTAAGGCATGCATAATCGTATATTAAAAAATCATATACTTAAACAACATATAACTACACGTATATACTTTGAAATATATAGAATACCATTATCATAGTGTAACATGATAAATATTTTATCACTATTACATTATTATACACATGATCATAGTTTGAATATTTTATTATACATTTTTCTCATGTTTTCATAAAAGTTTATTTCAAGAAGGAAAAAAAAAAAAAAGAATGATGGGCTATTCTTAAAATTCTTAAAATTCCAAAAGTAAAAACTTAAAATTCCATTAGTATGACTCAGTAGAAGTATAATATAAAAATTCTGAGAAATTAAGAGTCAGAAATTCGACTAAAATTGTCGTAAATAGCTATTTTAATTTCGAATTTGAAAGATATAAAGTATATTTTTTTGAATTTGAAAAATACAAAAATTGCATGCAACTTTAGATGTCACTGTATCAGTTGGTGGCGCCACTTGATGCTTCAATTTGAGACCTCGTTAGATTTCTTCCACTGACACTACTTGAGAGTAAAGCATGTAATGGGCCTATCGCGAGTCACTTAACCGTTTTAACATCGAACTATCGCTGATGGCAGTCAAGTCATGAGCATTAATGGACGTATTTCCGGGACACGAGGTTGGCCAACAGCGTAAATAAGATGAGATAGAGTGACCGTGCACTGTGACCTGAATTTCTTTAAGGGCATCGGTTCAAAGAGGTAATCGTTCACGTGCTAGATGTATCGATCAAGAATAGGGACACATAAGCTATTTAAGACGTCGAAAAGAAGCTTTTCATGAACATATACCGCTGGAAATAGTTCGATGTCCAATTGAATTCGTTCAATATGATGTGAAAATAGTCGAAAATGACAAAATTTCGTTACGAATGATGAAATAAATGAAAGCGAAGAAAAAGTTAGGTTATGTTACCGAAATAAAATTATCGTACACGTTGGACGAAGTTATTGAATATTAATTGAAAAATAATTATTTAAAATTATAAATAAAATATTAGAATAAGATTAGGAATGAAATTCTCGTATCCAAATAAATATTTTATAACCAATCATAAACCAGAGAGATCATTTAGATCGTATCGGAAGGAATAATTTACGTGTAACGCGATTTATTCATGAGAGATCATACCACAAGTTATTAAAAAAAAAAAAAAAAAGAGACTTTTATATCGATTACAATTTTTTTTCTTTTTTTTTTTTTTCGTC
>NW_006263346.1:1140629-1149519 GCF_000469605.1 Apis dorsata
GTATCGGTTGAACCATGCGTACGCCGACTCGCCTGAAATCGAAACCCAGTTCTGTTAGGTCGCAAATATTGTTGCATTCGCTTTTGACAAGCAGCACCGTTAAACCTTCGCCGCTGCAACGCCAGCCATGATTCATATCTGCTCGACATTGAACCATTGGCGTAACGTTATACTCGTATTCCGGGTGTAGCTCGCGAGTTCCATAAAATATACAGAAAGTGGAATTGCTTCTGGTTCTTATGATATAGCGGTTACAGAAAATATCCATGATTTTCAATGAGACATTTTTCATTTCCACTTGAGATAGTTGAAGTTTGTTGAATTTTTTTTTGACGTAAAAATGAAAAATGTCTAACTTGTTATAGCTTATACCGTTTATTTCGTTATTTTAAAATTGTTAATCACATTCCTCATCCCGAGAACAAAATTTAATTTCTATTCATCACATTCTAACATTCTAATTCTATTTCAAGATTTCTTATAAATATGTACGTTTTAATATAATTTCTAATGAAGACATTGTAAAAAGGAGTCATACATTAATCATATATTTATTAATTAAAATTTACGATATTTATATAATAAATATATTTCTTATAACAATCGTGTCGGATTAATCGTTTCCCTATTTATCGAAAATTGGAGAATTTTGAAACGAGTCGATGCTATTGATCGTTCATGCTTTCCCGTGCGTGATCAAGTAACATGTACAGCTGTCTAGGTTGGCGAATGTGAAATTGTTTTTCAGCCTGTTGGCCATCAGTGGACGATATTTCATTGCTTAATGTACGAGGAAATATTTGATGCGTTAATCGAAATGTATTTCGCATTGCTAGATTTGATTTATTCGATTGAAAATCAAAATCCCGTGTAGTTAACTTGTACAAAAGGGAAAAACAACTGAAACGATTCGATCATCCTATTAAATCAAATTTCTTACAAAATAAAACGAAAATCGGGCCGAGAATTTTTGATTTTGAAATTTTTTTATCAATTTATTAATTCGAATCCTCCTCTTAATAAATTGATAAATCCAATCTATTTCTAAGGATAAAGTTTCATTCACAAACAGAACATAACAAAGTGGAATTAACACGATCGTTACCTTTCAATAATATAAAACACTTATAAATTTCATAACGATCAGAGAAGCAATCCAATCTGATCCCTATCAACGTTTGCAAACGAGCACAGGGTGCTTGAATCGATCGAAAATTACCAGTCAAGAATTGGATCAGGCTTGTCGTGTCTGGAAGCACATGTAGTACACGAGGAGACAATACACTGCTACACATTTTCTCTTGTACAGCTTCGACAAATCGATAGCGTGGACCCTGGTAACCCAGCCACCCCCTGCCCTTATACCTATACACGAAACCATTCTTCCTTCACGACTTCTGTAATTCTTCAATTTCTTTAAATCCAAAAATCTATGCAAGATCAGAACTTCACTCTGTTCTACTTCGATTTGTGAAACCAACCAAAAAGATTCTCCCTCCTAATCCACAAGAATCCACTTTCCAAAAATGACGAGGAGAAAAGTTGGCGTATTTTCTCATTTGCAAGAGAATGCACTTTCTAAATGAAAACCAAAAACCGTGGACCGTAAAAAAGTTGCTTCAGCAGATAGAGTGTTAATATATTCATGGAATATCTTTGAAGAATCGATTCTAGAGATTGAAACAAACGAAACAATTTCGAGAAATTTGAATTTGCAGCAATAGGTATTGCAATATAGATATAGAAGGTTAAAGGTCAATGATCGTATTGGAAAAAAGTAAAAAAAAAAAAAAAAAAAAAAAAAAAAAGAAAGAAATGGACTGGAAATTCGACGTCCGATCCAATGCAAACTTATTCTCTGCATCGTGGTTGTGTTTCTTTCAACGGTAACAAGTTACTGCCCGTATCTCCTTCAAGTTCTCGATGGAATGCAAATTGATTTCTTTCCGGGTGCATCTGCTGCCGGAGATCGCGTGATCGAGTCTCTAATCATATGCACACACGCGCTGCTTCCACTCCTTCTCTCTTTCGGTCGTGCATTGTTTGCGATATAAGGTCTAACGTGTTCGATCGAGAGTGCGAGCCTCGTACGTGACGAGAAGTCAAATTAAGGACAGATGCGCCCTATCCGGGCATTGATTGACACGATCTCGTATCTGACGATATTACGTGGCCTGTAAGGTCTTTAGAGACAGTTAGGACGATAGAAATATGGAAGTTAAATGCGTTATCTTTCGTCTGTTTTCTAATTTAATTTTACGCACTTCGCGTCGAAGTTGACACGATGGTAAAAATTAATTATAATGAAGAAGCTTGAATAAATTAAGCAAATTTGTTGTTTCGTTGAAAATGAAGGAATAACAATTTTTTTTTTTTAGAAATAATACCGTTTATCATATTTATTCTAATGCGATAGATTGATATAATGGATCGATATTCAAATTTTATTGATGAGCTTAATTATAATATTGGTTTTTTTCAAATGTAATATTAATATCGTTATATGGTCTATCTCTTGGATTAATTTCACGTTTTCCAAAATCGATCACGAGAGAAGCTAAATGAACCTCAGATGCGTTCATATTCAGGCCGGAAATGAGTTTATTAGCAAATACCACTAAAGGAAATTCGAGGCCTATCATCGTCACATATAGATCTTAATTTCCGGAAATTAGTTATCGCACAATCGATATAAGAAATGAAAATAACCACTTCAATAAATAACTTTGATAAAATAATTTTCATATTTGAGTCTAATTTATATTTAACTTTATTATTATTAACGTATAAGATAGATCGATAATTTAAAATATCATGCAATAAATGTGTATCGACTAGTTTTACGAGATTTCTTTTTTCCTTTAGTTACTAAGTAGCTCATAAAAGTGGGACTGGATTCATCTAAATAAAGAAGAAATAAGTAAGACTTGATTCAAGTTTTCTAAACTCAATTTAAATAAAAAACAATACTTCCATTAAAATCTCATTAATTATAAAATTCTACAAATTATTTTTATTCCGATATTTCATTTAATCGATCGTATATTTCGATCATTTACGTTATCAATCATATAAATTATATCGATATTCTTTCTAAGAATATTTTAAACGAAAACGAACATAATTAATTGATTCTGTAATAAAAAATGAGTCAATACTAACTTTTGAATGAATAACTTTTCGAGGAATTCATTTTATTTGCGCGTTGGACGAGAACACGATTAAACGACGGGTCATCGCATTATCGAGGAGCTTGTTTCCGCATTTATACTCGACTATTTTCGAAATTCTGCGAGTGTAGATGGGAACCGAGTTACTTTTTCCGCGTTTTATGCGAATCACGCATCACCAACACGATCACGAACTGCTAACATGTTCGTATTCCGGGTGCAACAAAAGTCTGTTTCCCCTGTTATTTGTACCCCGCGAACTAACGCGGGAAGTGCACGTGATGTGTGCGCATGCGCGCATATAGTTACTGATTTCGTCGTATCTGATCAGTGGCGCTGTGTTATATACACAACTAATTATAAATCACCATTTATTATTTTTAAAAATAAATTTATTGAGCTTATTAATGGCTAAAATATTAAATAAAAAAATGAAAACATTGTCATTTCATTGACAAATGATACTGTAAAGTTAATATTAATATTAAACAAATATTACTTTTTATATTACATTAACTCAAAGAACTAGCAAAAGGGTTAACTGACAAAACACAAACACTTCAAAGACTTCAATAGAACTTCTTCCTTTACAACAGACACATTTCTTTCTTTACAGCAAACACTCTTCTTTCTTGATAATAATGCTACTGCAATTGTTACACGTATTTCTTCAAAGCACTTCCCTTTGATTTTCTTTTTTAGTCTTACATATATACATACATACACTCTTGCTTTAGTCCCTCGTGAACAAGCATCTTGTTTTCTATAGCTTTTTATCATACCCGGAGTTTTCTGCTTGAAATACCACAATTCTTTCATCTCTTGACCAAAAGAAATATCAGCTACAGAAGAAGCCTATTAGTGTGAAAATAAGAAAACAATGCAATTTGCCTTTTCTTTTTACATTTTTTACATTTTTTACATTTCGCGGAGAATAAATTTTACATTTTTCCCCTCTTCATAATTTTAACATTATTCTCAATAAGATTCTTCGCAGGATATTATATTTATACTTTAATCCTGTATTAAACAATGTTTATTTTTATAACATTATTAGAATCAACAAATAATACATAGCTCACCATTTTCATAATTCATCCTTGTCACTTTCAATTTATTCTCCTATGTCGATAGATCATATTTTCGTATCAATTTAACACAATAGAAACATGACAATGTAAATACGTTATTAGTCACAAAAATATGAAAAATCAGTTAATCCATCATTTCTTTCTCGTTTCTTTGTACGCATAAATTTGTAACGTATTGTACAATACACTTGGAATATATCAATTCAAGCCACATTCACATTATTACCACGCATCATTCATACATGCCCCCATAAACCCTTCTTCATCTTCTGTTCTTCATTTCCCATTCTCCTCCTCGTGCAACGTTACCTCGGAGTCCACCCTTGACACGTGCTTTTTCACGTAATTTCGTTTCACCAGAGGTGGTATATCACCACTATATACACATGCAAACACATAAATTTCGTGGGATCCGTTCGTTACTGTTATTTTCACGCTTGGCGGTCTTGTAGCGCGGGTATAAGAAGCCACAGAGAATTTAAAACCGCATCCTTCGATACCGGATTTTAAATATAGCGACCAAACTGCCGGAATTACCATACTCATTTATCACAGGATGAATCATTCAGTTCTATTATTGAATTTTTCCTCGGCCGAATGGAATAAAAATTATGAATAGAAGATGGGAAAAATTGAAGAAAGAATGAAATTTTATTTTTAACAGAGTAATTGGCAAAGATGAAGGAAGATTGCATTAAAAAAAAAAAAAAATAGGTAAAGATTCTGTCACAATCTGGAAATAAGGATTAAAATTATATTTTGTCATATTCTGTAGTAATTAAAAAAAAAAAAAAGAAAAAAGTAAAAAAAAGAAAAGATTGATAAATGGTATGGAACAATTGAAATTTGCAAGAATCTTTGTGCAATTTTGAGATGCAGCAATGAACTTTGCAATCGCTGTTATATTAGTCCAATTTCGAATAATTTATAATTCAAACTCTGCTTTGTTCAATCATTGATGCATTCAGCCTGTCTCTTTTATGCTTTCATTATCTTCTTTTCGTTACACAATTAATCATCTGAATGAATACTATACAATTTCAAACAATTATACTTTTAACTGCATCAGCACACCGCCACTTTTACCATTCACATTTCACCACTTCAATGATTACTTTAACGTCGTACATCCTCCGAAATAATTGCACTTCTACTCTTAAAACATATAACATACGTGTTATATGCACTTTTCTGCACTCCAATTTCATTTCAACAATTATTCCAATCATTTCATTTCTTTCCATCCAATTATCTTATCGATACGATACTAAATTGCCAATAAAGATAACCCGATGAAGCATCAATTTCGTTATTGCAACTAGGATCATCACGTGGATTATTAAAATTTTCCTATAAATAATCTCACAAAGAAGCTAATTTATATATCATTCACACACACATTACTGTGTGTGAGACTGTATATATACTCTACTCTCTTCATTATTGTTAAATCAATTGCCAAAATAATCACTGACTGGGATCCCTTGTTTTTGGTGGTGGCACCCTCACAAAAAGATGAGCTTAGTCTTTCAATCAGTGTTAGAACAGATGATTCAACGAAATTGAAAGAGATATAAATGGAGAAATAAGGTAATGTTAATGATTATCTAATATTTAAAAAGTATAGAATTTGAGTAAAATTTGTAGTAATTTTTTAGAATTATATTCATCTTAGATTAATCAAATGTTAATATATTTTATTTTTGTTTTGAATGAATATTGATTTGAAAGAATATAATATTTATGTTAAGAATCAATATTTATGTAGAATTTATTTATTTCAATTTGATTTAATGAACACATTACTTTATAATATCCTTCAAATAATGATACAATATTTATTTTAAAGAATTATTACCTAAACTTCATTTCTAATTCTCTCTTTCTTAAAGTAATTAAGTATTAATTGCTTATAATTTTTATCCTAACTTTTTTAAATAAATAGACCAAGCAAATAATGCAAGACTCGATGAAGGTTTGAAGAAAGCTTCTTATTTCTAATCGAACTACCTTGAATTATGAATGCCACTATGACGTTACATACTATCAAATCCGGATCAATCGACTTACATTCGATTACATTCGATTCCGAGATTTTCCTTGAGAAATTGGGTGAAGGGATTAAGAAGGATATTGCAAATCGATATATGGATTATCCATGAATGTTCTTCTCATGTAACATAGAATTTATATTTATAATGTAGTTCACGATAATTGTTTCTTTTGATTAAGTTGCAGTAAATAAATGATTACGATTTTTTTATTGAATTGAAAATGATTATTCATCTACGTATATTTTCAATTAAAGAATGATTTTAATTGATTCACTCTCCCTTCTTAACCTATCACTTGAGAAGAAAGATTGAAAATAAGATTTCATCGATATGGAATTAAACTTATCGAAGATTTCCACAACTTATTAATTAAACAATGGAAAAAAAATATGTTATTCATTACACGATGATCGAATAATTAATAACCTTTAAAGATTAAAGGATATCATAAAACAACATGCATTATTACAGTTCGCTTGCAACGATATTCTCTCGATGAAAACAAGATTTCAAAAGGATCAATATCGAAAGAATCGACGAGTCACGTAAAAAAAAAAAAAAGAAAAGAAAAAAAAGAAACAATTGCCACGATACTTCGTACCACTTTCAATCATACGTCATCATTTTCATCCTCCTTTCGTCTTCCATAAATTTTCACATCCGGTTTTTACAATCGGCACAGGATGTGCACGTGATGCTGCAGGAATTCGAAATCCTTCGGATACACGGCAAAGAAATGAATCGAGCTGTAATTTCAAGCTGCAATTTCGTCCCTTCGAATCATTGGCATGCACGAAAGAGGGATTTCAAAGGAGAGGAAACGCTTGATAACATTTTCACGCGCGTTTATACGATGAAAAAGAGGGTGGAGGGAGGGGGGAAAAAAATGGCACCTGGAACCTTGACCACACCGAGTTCTGCATCGATGGTTATATTTATTCGAGAAGCATAGCCAGCCTTCGAAGAGAAATTGGTATTAATAGATAGCCTGCGCTCGTAGACTTCGATTAATTTCAGGTCTCTCTCTCTCTCTCTCTCTCTCTCTCTCTCTTTCTTTCTCTTCGTCATTTTCCAAGGCATTCGTGAGTGCTATTCGACACAGAGGGATCGAGTATTCGACCCCTTAATAAGGTGGTCCCTAATGAATATTAATTATATCTTCGTGTCGCTTATACACGTATATATACGCATATTTAATGTGTGTGCATCGTTGTAATTTGTCTTTTACGAGAGCAGTTTAATGAGATACTCGAGAAATGTTTCAGTAAGGGATGATCGGTTCGGATGCTGCGATGATTTTCAGCAAATATCTTCTATTTTCTCTCCACGTTTCCAACGTGGTTGTATAAATTTCTTCTTTTTTGAAATAAGTTTACTGTTTGTGCGTAACAATATTATGCATTTTATGCAATTGTTTAATTATTCTATATCAATAATATTCTTTTTTTTTTCTTTAATAATAAGAAATAAAGAGAAAATCGTTTTCTCAATTGTTTCTTCAGGATTTTTTTTTTTTTATAACGAAGGTAGAATTCAGTATTGAAAGGGTTAATATAAATGAAAATATATTCCAGTTGCAAGGAAATTAAATTAAATAATTATACGTATGCAGAGTTTTAATTAACGGAGTTAAATAACCAAATTAGTTTCATTTCAGAAATTATACATGTGTAATTCATTGGCATATGCTTATTAATTCGCGCTCCATTATTTTTTTTTAAAATACTTAACTGTTAAAACTTCTGGAACTGTTAAAACTTCTGGAAGGAACAATTTTTCACACATTCGGTAAAAAAAAAAAAGAAAAAGAAAAAATCATTATTCAAAACATTTCAATTAATTTTATCAATCGTCTCACTTTTTAATTACAACTCGGCATAAAACTCGTTAAAAAAAATCTACACTTTATTTTTGATAAAAAAAAAAAAATTTAACCTGTCCAGTACTCAAAACGTGAATAATCCTCTAATTAATAATAATAATAATAATATAAATAAATAATAAATAATAATAATAACTTTAATAACAATGATTAACAAAAAATTAATAATCCTGTATAGCTGTTCGAAAAATGGAATTAAAAAAGAAATTGGAAAAAAATTGCTTATCGATTCGTTTTATCGATTCTTACGTTATTTACACGAGGCATCCTATCGTCTTGTAACAATATTTATTTCAATATTTGCGCGCCATTTTCTTTCTACGATAATAGATCCGGTGTCCAGGTGACTAACTGTAAGAGGAACGCGTTTATCAAGTGAATGTACCGGTCGTACACGCTAATTCAAGAAAGTGATTTAGATTACGATATAAGACATAAAATAATGTTTCGGGCGACACACGATCATCATTCGGCCAGCCCACGCACACCGATGCATTTATATCGAATGCATAAAGAAGATTAAGCAAACAGGATTGCACGAAGCCCGAACGGACCACGTGTTGCGGTTCCGAATTGAGAACTTCACAATTTTATCGAGACCACACTGGGATGTACACCACAAGGATATACAAAAGTTTAGAATTATTATTTTGTTTTTGAATTTTTCTTTTTTTTTTTTTTTTTTTTTTTAAA